>NC_063060.1:13983538-14106593 GCF_018812025.1 Megalobrama amblycephala | reverse complement strand
TCTGTGTAAATAATATAGCGAAGGTGTGATTCTATTGGTTGTACAATAAAAGCTCGCTGCTGATTGGCTGCGAAATCGACGACACTGAGCTGTTTGCAAAGGATCGTCCCACACTATTCTCTTGAGGTGAGTGAGACGGCTGTTTTTTAATACGCTGTATTATAAAGCCTTATAATGTGAAATGTACCTCTTTATTTTAAATGCATGTAGGCAATATTATTCGTTTTATAAAAAAGTCCCATAGACTTAACATTGGGACAAAATCTGTGAGATCATATCTTTAGATCAGAAGGTCGTAGAGACTTGGGGCTGGGCTCTTTTGACTCGGCCTATCAAGCAGCCAATAACTAATGACTTCATAGCCTCACCCTAGCAACCAATTACAGCACCCTAGCAACCGGGTGCCGAATTTTGCCACTGCAAGCACCATTCACATTTTCTTCAGGAAATGTACATTCTAGTATTGTAATTACTATTCACCTGAACAAAACTTTGGCACGTAACTCGTCCCGCACCGTTTGTCTTAGACCCACGAATGAGGTGTCAAATCGACCGGCTTATTGAGGAGAGGTGTGCTATGACTTTTTTAAGCGATCGGGTGTACGATGTTCGCACAGCGTACGAAAAATCGGCTGAAAAAAGTCCCATAGACCTAACATTGAGACAAAATCTGTGAGATCATATCTTTGGATCAGAAGATCTTAGAGACTTGGGGCTGGGCTCTTTTTACTTGGCCTATCAAGCAACCAATAAGTAGTTCATAGCCACGCCCTAGCAACCAATTACAGCACCTTAGCAACCGAGAGCCGAATTTTGCCACTGCAAGCACCATTCACATTTTCTTCAGGAAATGTACATTCTAGTATTGTAATTACTATTCACCTAGATAAAACTTCGGTGCGTAACTCGTCCCGCACCATTTGTCGTAGACCCACGAATGAGGTGTCAAATCGACCGGCTTATTGAGGAGAGGTGTGCTATGACTTTTCTAAGCGATCGGGTGTACGATGTTCGCACAGCGTACGAAAAAACGGCTGAAAAAACTCCCATAGACTTACATTGAAAAATTCAAAATCACGAACATTCCGTCAGTCTCAACTGTCACTTTCTCACACACACGCACACCTGAACAAAACTTTGGCGCGTAACTCGTCCTGCAGCGTTTGTCGTAGACCCACGAATGAGGTGTCAAATCAACCGGCTTATTGAGGAGAGGTGTGCTATGACTTTTCTAAGCGATCGGGTGTATGATGTTCGCACAGCGGACGAAAATATCAGCTGAAAAAATTCCCATAGACTTAACATTGGGACAAAATTAATGAGATCATATATTTGGATCAGAAGGTCATAGAGACTTGGGGCTGGGCTCTTTTGATTCGGCCAGCCAATAAGTAGTGACACAGCAACTTCATAGCCACGCCCTAGCAACCAATCACAGCACCCTAGCAACCGGGTACCGAATTTTGCCACTGCAAGCACCATTCACATTTTCTTCAGGAAATGTACATTCTAGTATTGTAATTACTATTCACCTGAACAAAACTTTGGCGTGTAACTCGTCCCGCACCGTTTGTCGTAGACCCACGAATGAGGTGTCAAATCGACCGGCTTATTGAGGAGAGGTGTGCTATGACTTTTCTAAGCGATCGGGTGTATGATGTTCGCACAGCGTACGAAAAAACGGCTGAAAAAACTCCCATAGACTTAACATGGGGGCCAAATCTGTGAGATCATATCTTTGGTTTAGAAGGTCATAGAGACTTGGGGCTGGGCTTTTTTGACTCGGCCTATCAAGCAGCCAATAACTATTGACTTCATAGCCTCACCCTAGCAACCAATTACAGCACCCTAGCAACCAGGTGCCGAATTTTGCCACTGCAAGCACCATTCACATTTTCTTCAGGAAATGTACATTCTAGTTATTATTATTCTTCTTCTGGACAAAACTTCGGCGCGTAACTTGTCCCGCAGTTTTTGTCCTAGACCCATGAATGAGGTGTCAAATCGACCAGCCCATTGAGGAGAGGTGTGCTATGACTTTTATAAGCGATCGGACCAACGATGTTCGCACAGGGGTCGAAAAAGCGGCCAAAAAAGTCCCATTGACTTTCAATGGCGGAATCTTCAGAAATTTGAATTTCAACTGTCACTTTCTCACACACACTCACACACACAGGCCCTTAGAACCCTTTCTCTCACTCACTCACTAATGATCACAGTGTCATAGAGACAAGGGGGCGGGCTCATTTTACTCAGGCAACCAATCAGTGTCTCAGGATCAATGTGAAGCTATAAAGCCACGCCCTAGCAACCATATTGAGCACCATAGCAACAAGTTCCTTAGACTTCCATTAAAAAAGATCAAAGGAATATCTTTGGATAAAAGTGTCATAGAAACATGAGGGTGGGCTCATTTGACTCGGGGTAGCAAACGGCCAATCACAAATCACCTTAAAGACTTCATAGCCACGCCCTAGCAACCATTTAGAGCACCATAGCAACCCAAAGCATAGAGGGACATCTTCAAATCTGAATATCATAGAGGCATGGGGGTTGGTTTATATCATTCCTACTGGCAAGCATCCTTTGGTGTATCATCATTGGCTGCTGCCAGGCCACTCCCTAGCAACCAAACAGAGTACCCTAGCAACCGTTTAGCAAGACCTATATCTCTGCATCAGAACATCGTAGAGACATCGGGGTTGGCTTATATTATCAAGTAGCCTTTGGAGTATTATCATTGGTAGCTGCCAAGCCACTCCCTAGCAACCAAACAGAGTACCCTAGCAACCGTTTAGCAAGACTTATATCTCTGCATCAGAACATCATACAGACATCGGGGTTGGCTTATGTTATCAAGTAGCCTTTGGAGTATCATCATTGGCAGCTGCCAAGCCACTCCCTAGCAACCAAAACAGAGTACCCTAGCAACCGTTTAGCGAGACCTATATCTCTGCATCAGAGCATCATAGAGACATGGCGGTTGGCTCTTTTGATTCATGCTAGCAAACTGGACTTCCAACATGCTACACATGCTAGCAGTGAATAGCTACATGCTAATAGTGATTAGCTAAGTGCTGAAGTTGGCTAAGAACATGCTAAGAACTCTATAGAAACTTCATAGTAACTATCTGTGACAACTACCAACCACCTAGTAACACCATAGCAACCACCCAGGTTACCATAGCAACTGCCTAGCAACCATCCAGAACACCCTAGCAACCACCTAGCAACACCGTAGTGACCACCCCAGGTACCTTAGCAACTGCCTAGCAACACCCTAGCAACCACCAAGGTTACCATAGCAACCGCCTAGCAACCACCCAGAACACCTTAGCAACTGCCTAGCAACACCTTAGCAACCACCCCGTTTACCATAGCAACCGCCTAACAACCACCCAGAACACCCCTTCGATGTGAAAATGTAGGTGCTATGGCTGAGGTTAACAGCTAAGGTTATAGGCTGTTATTAGCCTTCCTGGTGCTGTTTCTCCCAGGTGGTAGGCCCTTATCTTCGAGAAGATGATGAGTTATGCAGTGCTGCTAGGCCCCACTTTTTAGAACTTTTGGTGCTATGGCTGAGGTTAACAGCTAAGGTTATAGGCTGTCATTAGCCGTCCTGGTGCTGTTTCTCCCAGGTGGTAGGCCCTTATCTTCGAGAAGATGAGTTATGCAGTGCTGCAAGGCCCCACTTTTAGAACTTTTGTCATGCTTATAATGTCTTCACATGAGCCCCTTGAATTATATTCAAGTTTCAGATTATGATGCTAAATATTCTAGCTTTCGTTCTCTAGGGTTCATTACAGATTCCAGTTCTGTTCTGTGAAACATTTATCCTGTCTGGATGGCGTGTATTACAAAGCATTCATGTTTGCTTTGAGTTCTAAGCTTTAGCCTTACATACATATGTGAGCTTACTCATGTGCTGCCACAGGTTAACGCCTGTTTCTGTGATAGCAGGCTGTGATTAGCCTCTATCTATGAACGTGGTGTTTTTTTTTATTTATTTTTAATTTTTTTATTGAAGTTGCATGACATAAATACACATTTGGTCATATAATACATATTTTGATCTTGTCCTACAACGTCTTCTTTTTTCCCTCAGAACTAAGTGAACCCCCCCCCCCCAACCACAATAAAAAGAAAAAAAATAAATTAAAATAAACTGGTAGCAAGAACAAACAAGGGGAATGTCCCAGGTATTCTATTTTACACAAAGTCCGATCTTATTGGCCTAATAAATTCTAAGAATACATTCCACAATCTCTCAAACCTATCCATTTCAAATCTAACAGTGTACGTCAGTTTCTCCATAATGTATATATCATGCATCACATCAACCCAATTTACCTTTCTTGGCGCATCCACCTTTAGCCACTTCCTAGTAATTCCCTTTTTTCCTGCTAGTAGCATAATTTTAAACATTTTACAATTCAGATTTTTTTTGCCTTGCATATTAAGTCTTCCCAAATATAATGTGTCAAAATTGAAAGGGAGATTAACCCATAATATCTTGTCCATACATTGTTTAAGTTCCATCCAATATATCTCCATCGAAGGACAACTCCAGAAAATATTAACATGATTTGCATTCTGTTCCCCACATTCCCGCCAACAGCTTGTATCCAGCTTGGAGTTCTAAAATATCTCACTAAGTTATTCCACCAATGTTCCCTCCAAGTTAAGGATGATGTCACTCTCCATATTTGTTGAGTGAGATCTTCCCATTCTTCATCCATCAATTTTATATTTGCTTCATTTTCCCATTTTTGTTTTATGTAGTGTGTATCATCTCCTTTTAAAATTTATATCCCTGAATATATCTTCGAAATTAGTTTCTTGTTTAGTTTAGATTGATATGCGGAAATAAAGAGTTTAATAATGTTTACCTCAACATCAAAATTTTCCTTTTTTATATCATGCTCTAAATAATGCTTCATTTGCAAAAATCTATACAAATCTTGATTTACCAGACCAAATTGTTCTTTGATTTCTTCAAAACTTTTACATTTCTTATTTTCTAATAGTTCCCAAAACATATGAGGGCCTTGTTCCCAATTTTTAAATCTATTATCTTTTCTATTAGGGGAAAATTCTGTATCATATCATATCCACCTTAGCAGCTTATTGTTGTGTGTCAATTTGTTCTTTGTAACAATTTCAAACCACACTTTAAGTGAAATGTCAATCCATGGATTGGGTCTATTTTCCGATTGATGCCTGAGTTTGTTATCCCCGATAAATGCCTGTATTGGAGCTTCCGTTGTCGTTTTCAATTCAATTTCTTTCCACCTAGCAGAGTAGGAGGGATTACATAAGTTCAACAAAGGCTTTATTTGCGCTGCTTGAAAATAACTTTTTAAGCACGGGAGAGCTAGTCCCCCTTTCGCCTTAGATAGTTGTAATTTATACCTTATTCTAGGTTGTTTTCCTTGCCAAATATATCTTGAAATAATTTTATCCCATTCTATAACTTCCTTGTCCAGTATGTCCACTGGTAGATTCTGAAATAAATATAACACCCTGGGAAGAACATTGGTTTTAATCACCTCTACTCTAGTTGTAAGAATCATAAAGGGGATTAAATTCCACCTTGCAATATCTTCTTTTATTTTGAATATTAGTGGGTCGTAATTTGCTGATTTCAGTTGGCCAATATCTTTTGTCAAATTAACTCCTAGATATTTCATTGATTTTAAATCCCACTTCATTTTATAATTTTCTTTAACAGCTTCAGAGGGGCTATAATTAAAAGTGAGGACTTGTGTTTTCTGTACATTTATCTTGTATCTGGACATTTGACCAAACTTTGCAAATTCTGACATAGATAGGAATTAAGAATAATAGAACATCATCTGAGAAAAGTGCAAGCTTCTGACATGTACCCTTTATCTCTATGCCTTGTAATTGTGTTTTTTGTTTTATGGATTGGCTAAGTGGTTCCAAAAAAATTGCGAAGAGAAGGGGACTAGCCGAACAACCCTGCCTACATCCGCGCCTTAATGAAATAGAATTGGATAAACTACCATTAATCTTAATCCTAGCCGTTGGGTCGGTATATAAGGCTTGTATTGTCCTAATTATTATATCATGGAAATTAAATTTTTCTAACACACTGTAAAGGAAATCCCACCTGACAGAATCAAAAGCTTTCTCCGCGTCCATTCCCATAATCACTGCTTTAGTATGGTTTTCTTTAATATGCTGCAACACATGTAAGGCCCTTCTTATGTTATCTTGCGTCTGTCTTTCTTTAATAAATCCCGTCTGGTCCAGCTGAATAATACTCGGTAAGATTTTTTCAATACGCCTAGCCAATATTGCAGTGAAAAGTCTATAGTCCTGATTCAGGACACTAATAGGTCTATAACTGGAGCAGTCCAATTCATCCTTGCCCTCTTTAGGGATTACTGAAATTATAGCTTCCCGCCATGAATATGGTATTTCCCCCTTCTTTAACACCCAGTTAAACGTTCTTCCTAACATTGGGATTAATGATTCTGTAGTGAATTCCAGGGCCCAGTTTACGGCCGGGCCCCTCTTTCTCCGTAACAGTGGACAAAGGTTTGCTACATTTTGATTGGATCTTGGTGGCCTAACACAAACAAACTGTCCTACGCCATCAGATAAAGATGGAAGGACAACATCCAGACCTCTCTTAGAGGGTAAGAAGAAGACCTCTTGTACCAAGCCTGGGAAGGACAAGACTTCTCATTGGTCCACAGGCAGTTATTACCCTTCACCCATCTAAGGTTGGCCAGAGACTGCCATAAAAATTCCTCAGGACCTTAGCAGCAATGGGAAACAAAGAGAGATCACAAAGATCCATCCAAATCCATTCAAAACTATGTTTGAAAACCTTAGAACTGATGCAAACTACACATCCATTTCATACTTATTCCCAGAAATAAGTATTCTCAGTGACAGCTATTTGTAGTGCAACATCTGATACAAATTCAGCTGGTAATGTACAATTGAATGACATGTTTAGTCTCTATTTGTTTAGAATATTGCCAAAGGTATTCTGGTGGTGGTTTGGAAAGTGAGAAATGCATCGGTAAACTTTAAAGACACTGTAATGACTTCCAACTGTGTGCGTTATGCAAATGAGTTCCACAGGGGAGAGAAGGGTGGGTCACACTCTGTGTGTCTCCTCTGATGCCAGCAGCCAATCACAGCACTCGAATGGAGAAGCGCCAAAATGCAATCTCCTCCTCATCAGAAAGGGATAAAGGTACCCTTTCTACAGACACTCCTTGTTCTGAGTCTGTCCGTCAAAGGGGATAGACATTAACAGATACACAGTTCTGAGTCTGTCCTGCACGAGGATAGACACAACAGATACACCGTTCTGAGTCTGCCCGTCAAAGGGGAAAGACACAACAGATACACCGTTCTGAGTCTGTCCTGTACGGGGATAGACATTAACAGACACAACACCATTCTGAGCCTCTGGTCCATCCAGAGAGACAACAACTGATCCCATGATCTTAGTCTACAGCTTGTGAGGCAGCAACAGAGACGACCACGTTCTGAGCCTCCAGCTTGTGAGGAAAGAGACATTAACAAACACTACGTTCAGAGTTTCTGTCCAGCGAGACAGTGACGACATCTGCAACAAGGTTAAGCTCAGGAGAGCAAACCTTCACTTCAAGGTACCTTCATCTGCGTGTTCCAGATTGTTAAGGACCTTCTGCACCTACGCCAGGGCTTCATCTGCGTGTTCCAGATTTTAGGACCCTTTGGTGCTCCAGGAGATCAGCATCCCACAGAGCTTCGTGTTCAAGACTGTTGAAACAGATTCTGGCTCCTCTCCCCACTGCATTGTCACCCAGCACAACCAGTGGAAGACGTCACTGTCATCGGACTCAACCAAGTGGAACGTAAATATCACTTAATCAAACCTCTTTCCAGAGACCTTGGCATTGTTGTATATTATCAGTATATAGTTTCCTAATTCCTATTAGATTCAATATAGCTGATGTTAGTCAATAACAAATAATCTCTCGTTTATTTGTTTGTTGCATAATAAGGTTCTCCACCTTATTATTTTCAGAGAAACAGTTTATCTTTCCCTAAGATAACGTAACTCTTCCATAGCCACACTCAACTTAATCACTTGTATTCTATGTATCTTATGCACTTTATTCTTTTATCATTCATGGTATTCATTTAGTAGTTGTGTTAGTTATTCTTGTTTATCTTTTTGTTAATAGTATTTTATTACACTTGTGTCTTCCTTGTGCTGATAATACAGAAAAGGTTCTACAAGTTAGCAATATCACCAATCTTTCAGATAAATCAGCTGACCACTTTACGTTAATTCTAAATGAATGAAAGCCCCTGTTGGGAGTGTTCTCATACTGCCAAGGTAACAACCCTTGACTGGTGCCCTGAACTAGGGAAAAAGGGGAAAGTGGTCATCTGATGTACTCATAACCACCTCTTAAGAGACGTGTGTCCAAAAATCACAACGTCAGCGGTGACTTGAGTACCAATCCCTATTTTACTTTGTGTCCTTTGATGGACAAAGTAAAAATTACTACATAATTGGTGTCCCTGGGTGGGCTAACTTAGATTGAAATGAGCCTTCTGTTTTATCAACACAAGTCAATACACTGAAAGATAACAAGCGAAGTAACTTTAGCAGGAAACAAAGTCTTTCACCAACTCAGAAACCAATTGCATAGCAAGAGTGGTTCCCTCTAAACCTGATTGATAGTTTCCCTGCTAGACTCTTTGGTACTATTTATGAATAGGATTGGTTGCAAAGTGTATAGAATTGTGATTTTTATTGTGGCATAGAGCTTGCATTATTTTTGCAACGTTGTAATTGTTGATTATAACTAATTGCTACTAGAAACATAGCATATGGTGTTCACCTTGTAAGTCTATCATACGGTTTTGGAATTTTTATGTGAACCTGTCAGGTAAGGGTAGTGCCCTCTGACAAGTTATAGACAAGTGCTAGAATTCTCACCCCCTAGTGTGTGTGACATTCATTGTCTAGAGTGGCTTAGAGCTGCTTACACTTGTGGTAAACTTTAAGAGTTTAGCTAATTCAGGTGGTGTATTTATTTATTATATATACAAGACAAGTATATATAATAAATAAAGATGGCTGATATGACCGCTGAAGCAGTAAGCCAAGCCTTAAAGGGCACTTCACTGAAAACTTCTTTCCAGCCTAGCACTAAATTGGCCCGTACAACCAAACCAGGCCACAGACAAAATATCCCTTCCCCAAGAACAAAACAAAGATTTGTTCCAGGAACTCAAAAATGAGCTGGCTGATCTGCGTAGGGATAATTTGAAATTAAGGGCTAAAATATGTAGATTGTCATCCGAGACAAAAAGCTTACCGTCCGTTACTGACAGTCAGGAAGTCGAACTCAAAAGGGTCAAAACTGATATGGGCACTCTACAAACAGAGTTGACCCATACTCGAAATGACCTGCTGGTACAGACAGAGAAGTTAGATTCTCTAAGCTCTAGTGAGACTAGGACTAAAGCAGAGTTACGTTCAGCTTTGCTTGAAATTTCTGAGCTGAAAAAGCAACAAGAAATAGAAACCAAAACTTGTGTTCTGTTCAAACAACAGCTTCCCGACTCAAATGGTACCCAAATCCAGCATAGGGAACACTTGGGAAGAGTAGGAGCTGAGACTGCAGCTAAAACATCTATGTTGGTAAACAAAGATAGCATTGCAAGGCAGAGATGTGAAGGAATAGGAACTAGGATCAGTGAATTGGAGAAAGGCAGGCATCTCCCCCACCAGCAACCTGAACCACAAAGTGGGCACCCCCACTCCTTTGGTTCAAGTGTTAGGGACACACTGTTTTATGGCTTTGAACAGAGAAAGCATTATCAGGACAGTGATGTCACAGCCTCAAGCAGCCTAACTGAGGGACTCTCCTAAAACTGTCCGCTCCTTACCTGAGCTTCCTAGCATGCTAACATCTAGCAACAGACTGCAAATTCTTAGAGAATTAGCACGTGACATAGAGGTTTTTAACCCTGAGACTACTGATAACAACATAGAGTTGTATTTAAAGGATGTAAATGCAGCCTTGACATACTTTCCTGAAGCCAGCATGGCAGACAAAGTCTTTCTTCTGAGAAAGACCACAGCCCAGATTGTCCATGGCTTCATGGATAGACAAAGCCCAGCTATCACTAACAATTATGACAAATTGTGTAAAGCCCTTCTGGTAGAGTATACTCTGTATCAGAACCCATCTGCCTCTCGCCTCTCAGCTTTCCGAATTAAGCAAGGTCGCCATGAATCTCCCAGAGAGTACTATGAGCGATTGAGGAAAATGTATTTTGCTGGCAAAGATGACACTAGGGCAGAAGAGGATGTAATGTTTAAGAGCCTGTTTGTAAGTAACCTTTACCCCACTGTTAGGAAACCACTCATACTCATGGTAGATGTTGAAAATATGTCTGCAGGAGAACTGAGGCAGCTCGCCATGCGAGCCTGGGACAGTGAGAAGGTAGGCACGGACAGGGAAGACAGAGAGACATTTGCTTCTGTGCATGAATCTAGACATGACAATCATAGATATGCCCCCAGAAATGAGAGCAGGCAGTGGGATGACAGAGGGCAAAGACAGAAGAAGGGTAGAGATAACTCTGAGAATGGCCAAAAACAGAGTAGTCATAATAATAGTAGGAAATCTAGAGGGACCAAAAGTAAGGATGCTGAGAACTTAGCAGAGATCCAGCACATACTTCTCAAAGTCCTCAAAGACCTTAAGTCAGAGGAGTACATCTCCACTGACAGAGACCTGGTTTTCTCAGCATAACCAGTTCGGGGCCTCTTCCCCTCCACCTAACATCTCAGACTGTGGACAACAGCCAGGGAAAGGGGGGTAGCCCATAACTGAACAGGGTCTTTTAGATTCAGCAGACATCAAAACCCTGTAATTTATAGACCTCAACTTCAACCTATGAAGGATTCATTTACTTTCCACTTTTCAGTCAATTTCTATAAACCACAAGGTTTATTTTGCATGCCCATGACAATCCCTTTGGATGTCAGGAAAGAATTCCCTGACATCCATCCAATTCCCTGAACAACTTGTACCACTCTGAGGGGTATCCATCTGCTCCCGGAGACTTATTCACTTTGAGTTTAGAAATAGCAGATCTTATTTCTTGATCTGTAATCTCTGATATCAGGCATGAATTTTGTTCGTCTGTTACCTTTGGTAATGAAAGTGTATCTAAAAAGGCTTCTATGTCTGCTTTGTTATCGATGGATGGTTGGTCGTAAAGTTGTTTATAATATAATTCAAAACATTTTTGTATGTCTTCTGTCTTATGCCTTATTGTTTTATTGTGAAAGTCCCTAATCTTGTATATATTACTTCTGGCCTCCTGCTTTCTTAATTTATATGCCAGTAATTTTGTTGACTTACTACCTGCTTCATAATACCGTTGTTTTGTGAACAATAACTTTTTTTGTATATCTGCTGAATAAATATCATTTATCTCCCCTTTTTTCTTCCTAATTTCCTGATAAATTTTATCATTTGGCCTTTATTTATGTTCCTGTTCTACTTTCTGTAGGTCCATCTGTAATGCAACAAGATTTTTTTGTCTCAATTTTTTTAAATAAGCAGACTTGGCAATTATTTTCCCTCTTAACACCGCCTTACACGCGTCCCATAGTACTGGTGGGGACACTTCCCCATTATCGTTCTCCTCTAAATATCTTTGAATTTCCAATTTTAATTCTTCTTTAATGTCTCCTTTTAATATACTGGTATTAAATCTCCAGAATGTTGTTCTTTTTTTAGATGTCAATGCCAAAGTTGCATAAACCGGACTATGATCAGATAAGTCAGCCACCCCTATCTCACAATTCCCCACGATATGTCTATCTTTATTGTACATTAGGATATAATCAATTCTTGAGTATATTTTGTGTGGAGATGAGTAAAAAGTGTAGTCCTTGGTTGTAGGATTCAGTTCCCTCTATACGTCCATGATACCTAATTCCCCCATCATATCTCTAATTAGGGGCCAAGCACCGAAGGTGCGGAGGCACCTATTGTTTCCGTTAGTTTTCTTATTAGGGGTTCAAGCACGAAGTGCTGAAACCCTATTGTAATTGTTAGGATTATTATTATTATTATTATTTTTCTTCCGCCGTAAAACGCATCGTGCAGCCTAAACCGTAAGTGCTAGAGACTTGAAACTTTGTCAAATGATAGTACAAAAATCGAGGAGAGGTTGACAAAGTATGACCCAAATCGGCCAATAGGTGGCGCTACAGCGATCAAATGCGCGAAATGGCTGATAACTCCTAAACCGTGTGTCACAGAGTCAAGTGTCTTATATCATTGGAAAGCTGAGACCTTGACGAACAAAACGTATATCTCCGATTTCATTTCCGGTATGAAAATTTTTCCGCCATTTTGAATTTTGTCAAAAACCTACTTTTGCGAACTAGTCCTAGGTTTTTCGTCCGATCGGAACCAAACCAGTGCAGAAATGTTCTATGGAGTCTAAAGATCAATAATTATCGAGAGAATTTTGAAATTTTGATTCACAGTCGCTAAGGGGCGCCAAAACATGCAATGTGGGCGGAGCCACTTTTACTAAAATGGCTATAACTCGAGAACCAAATGAGATATTTGCACCAAACTCGGAAGACATGTGTAGGGGCTCAATCTTTGGTCACGATAAAAAAATCGCGTCGATTGGACACTAGGTGGCGCTATAACTTGAAAAAAACATAAAAACGGTTGTAACTATGCAACCGTTAGTCCGATTGACTTGAAATTTGGCATGCAGTGTCTTGGTCCAAGGGGGCATGAGGGTCTATGAGGACATTGGCGTATCTCAAAAAACATGGCCGCCATCGGCCAATGAAGTTTGAGCACCTATTAGACAAGGTTATCGGAGGTCGATCGGAACAAAACTCGATGGGCATGTTCGACTCATGGTCCTAAAGGTCTGTAAGAATTTTGAAAGAAATCGGCCACAAGTTGGCGCTAACGAGTTTTACGCCTCGGCAATCACGTGGTGTTTCATAAAACCACATAATATGCATATCAGTTGATAGATCTCCTCATGCTGAACAACTTTGCCTCTAAAACCAATGCTGTCAATCAAATTGTTCATTAATTATTCGCAAATATGTGAAAAACCTACTTTTGCGAACTAGTCCTAGGTTTTTTGGCCGATCGGAACGAAACCAGTGTAGGACAATTCTATGGACTCTCTAGATCAATAATTATCAAAAAAAAGTTGAACTTTGCCCTTTGGATCGCTATAACTGGGTCATTTAGAAAATGGGCGTGGCTAAATATACCCAAAAGCCTATAAAACCTAAACAAAAGCTCAGAACTTCACGAAAATAGGTGAGCACATGAAGTATATGACTCTAAAGAAGCATGCCAATTTTCGTGTAAATCGGACAATAGGTGGCGCTGTAATTGTGAAAAAACTTTAAAAAACATATGTTTCTAATGGTTTTAGATGAAAATATATATAACTTTGGATGTGTCTGACTTATTTTCATGGGAGTCACGTCTTTTTACTCCTGAATCCTTGCCGAGTCCAACGATATCAAACATGTTAGGTTTCGCCTTATGGTTTGTGCTACGTTGTGATTTAGCGCTTAAAAAACTTTTGCGAATATCTTCGAAACCGTTAGTCCGATCGAGACGAAACGAGCGTAGAAAACACGGAACCTAAGTTGGTTTACTATATATTATAGCCCAAATGTCAAAATTTTGATAGGAAGTGGCAAAAAAATCCAATCAAAGTCTTTCATGGGTCATTTTTTATGCTCTCTGATATATAAGTGTCTATAACTTCAAAATGAAATGAGATATTTTCACCAAATTTGGCACACATATGTATGGACACATTCTGAGGACACCCCGCAAAAATGGTGGGAATCAGGCAATAGATGGCGCTGTAACTGTCAAGAAACCTTTATAAACCATGTTTTTACTTGCTAAATTGCCTGAATTTGCTCTAAATTGTCTTTTCTGTTTATAATCTAAATGTTTACATGCTTGCTAAATAAAATATAATACCTTTGTATGTGCTTAAAGGCCTTAAATGCTTGAACCCCGGTAAATGCTGCTTGCAGCTTTAATTATTATTATTATTATTATTATTATTATTCTTCCGCTCTTGAGTCTATGGCAGCCCATAGAACCGTATTGTAAAAAGTTATGAAATTTGGCACACTGATAGAGGACAGTCTGAACTGTGTTTATAGCCAATTTGGTGTCTCTAACTCAATCCCTCTAGCGCCACCAGCTGTGCAAAGTTGAACTTCTGTTTATGTTAATAACTTTTGAACCGTAAGGGCTAGAAACAAAATTCTTTTGTCCTCTGATTCCTTGGCTCATGCCGATTTGAATGCACCCTATGACGTCATTTTCCGTCATGAAAATTTTCCCGCCATTTTGATTTATCCAAAAAACATACTTTTTCGAACTCCTCCTAGGGCATTACTCCGATTTTCACCAAAATTGAACCAGATCATCTTCAGACCATGACTGCAAAAAGTTATCAAAAGCTTTTCGATAGATCGAACCTTTCTCGAATAGGGCACAAATGAATTTGATGAAGCGCTCGCAAAATCAATCTTGAGGCTATATCTCCAAAATGATTTATGGTATTCTGACCAAACTTCATACAAGTCATCACAAGCATGACTTGAGGCAACATGCAGTGTTTCAACGCAGTGCCACCTACTGGTCTGGAGATATGAAAAATGGCTATTTATGCTAATAACTTCTGAATGGTTTGTCCATAAATCATAAATGTGGTCTCGTCAGATTCGGGGTATCATGCCGAGTCGAATGAATACCATTATTACCATATCAGCCATTTTGGCTGTCGGCCATTTTGAATTTTGTGCTAAAATGCTGTATTTTACAAACGCATTAGCATATCGTCACAAAACTCGGTATGGGTCATCAGTACGGTGCCCTGAACGAGCCTGAAAAGTTTCGGACCAGCGCCACCTAGTGGTAAAATCAAATATTCAAATGCTTATCACTTTAAGTGTGGTCAGCTTATTTTCAAATGAGTCATATCCTTAGACTCCAGAATCCCTGCTGAGTCCAACAATACCAAACTTGCTAGGTTTCGACTTATGGTTTGTCCGCCATGTTGAATTTTGCGAAAAAACTACTTTTTCGAACTCCTCCTAGACTGTTACTCTGATTATCATCAAAATTGAACCAGATCATCTTGAGACCATGCCAACAAAATGTTATCAAAAGCTTGTTGATATAACAAACCGTTCTTGAAAACTTCATAAATGAATTAAACAAAAAGTTCGCAAAATCAGACTTGAGGCTATATCTCCACATTGCTTTATCGTTTTCAGACCAAACTGGGTACATGTCATCATAAGCATGACTTGAGGCAACCTGCAGCGTTTTGGTGCAGCGCCACCTACTGGCCCAGAGATACGAAAAATGTCTATTTATGCTAATAACTTCTGAATGGTTTGTCCATAAATCATAAATGTGGTCACGTCAGATTCAGGGCATCATGCCGAGTCGAGTGATATCCATTATTACCATATCAGCCATTTTAGCCGTCGGCCATTTTGAATTTTGTGCTAAAATGCTGTATTTTATGAATGCATTAGCATATCACCACAAAACTCGGTATGGGTCATCAGCACGATGCCCTGAACAAGCCTGAGAAGTTTCGGACCAGCGCCACCTAGTGGTAAAATCAAATATTCAAATGCTTATCAATATGGGTGTGGTCAACTTATTTTAAAAGGAGTCATGACGTTAGACTCCTGAATCCCTGTTGAGTCTAATGATACCAAACATGCTAGGTTTCGACTTATGGTTTGTCCGCCATTTTGAATTTTGCGAAAAACCTACTTTTTCGAACTCGCCCTAGGCTGTTGGTCTGATTATTATGAAAATTGAACCAGATCATTTTCAGACCATTCTGGCAAAAAGTTATCAAAAGCTTTTTGATAAACTCAACCATTCTCAAAAAACACGCAAATTAATTTAACACAGAGCACCCAGTTTGGACTCATGGCTGTATCTCTGCAATGATTGATCATATTTAGACCAAACTTCGTACAAATCATCCCAAGCAAGACCAGAGCCTACATGCTGAGTTTCGTCGCAACACCACCTACTGGTCTGGAGATTCAAAAAAGCCAAAATAGCCATTATTTTTGCTTATAGCTTCATATATGTTTGTCCAAAAATCATAAATTTGGTCTTGTTGGATTAGGGGCATCATGCCGAGTCGAATGATATCCAATTTTCCCATATCAGCCATTTTGGTTGTCGCCCATTTTGAATTTTGTGCAAAAATGCTGTATTTTATGAACGCATTAGCGTATTGTTACGAAACTCGGTATGAGTCATCAGCACAAGGTCCCGAAGGAGCCTGAGAAGTTTCAAACCAGCGCCACCTAGTGTTTTTTTCATATGTTTATAACTTTTGATCTGGTTGACTTATTTTCACGGGAGTCATATCCTTAGCAAGTGTCATTGCTACCTCACTCTGACCATACCACATTAATTTGGTCACAGCACCACCTATTGATCAAAAGTGATAAACCATTAAATCTTTATTATTGACTGTATATATCATTTTTCAGCTCTTTTGCCTAAAATGATCCTAATAGGTCTTTAATTGCTTACTGTTGCAGCTAGTCTGATGCTCCCAGCCATCTTGGCTGCCTTGCTGTGCCTTTTTTGCTTGGCCCCGTAATTGCTGCTTGCAGCTATATTTTTATTTGGAATCCCATTCTTTTTTACTTCCCTCCCTGTGGTATCCCATAGAGGGTCCAGCTTTTGGTTCAAATCCCCTCCTGCGATTAACACCCCATCCCCCTCCGATGCCATCAAATCAAACATTTGTCTATAAAAAGACCAATCTGATCCAGGGGGTGCATATATATTCAGAAGGCTGATTAATACTCCCTCTACTCGTCCTTTAACCCAGACATATCTTCCCTCTTTATCACTTATCACTGACTGTTTTTGAAATGGGATTTGATTCGATATTAAAACCGCTACCCCTCTCCTGTGACCTGATTTATATGAAGCAGCATATACCTGGTTATAACCATTTCTCTTTAATTTTCCATGTTCTTTTTCTGTCAGATGGGTTTCTTGCAGGAAAACTATCCCCGCCCTGTCTTTCTTCATTTTACTTAGAATTTTACTTCTTTTAATTGGGTTGAGAACACCATTCACATTATAGGAAACCACTTTAATTACATTTTTTTGTATAATCATATTTTAGGATTAATTGTTCTCATTACTATCCCCAATCCCCCCCCCCCCATGCTACCATAAAAACACACAACCATGAGCCTAACAGAACCGGCTCTAGAACAATTTTTCCCCAAATCACAAGACAAAAACAAAAGGACTTCCAAGGACTTCTCGACCTCATCTGAGCCTAAAAAAGACTCGGAGGGATAGCCTCTGGCCCTAACGGCCAGGGGGCCCTCGCTACAACCCAAATCTAACAAAAAGTACATACCATAACGACAACTCGGAGATTACAGTCCCGACAATTGTACCTTAATTTGAGGGAATTTTTCTTCTATCTCTCACCTTGAAGAAAAGAAAAAAAAAAGAAAAAAAAAAGGAGAAAGGAAGTCCTGGAAACATCTGGAAACCTCTGGATCAGTCGTTTGCCTCCAGCGTCCTCCTAAAAGCTTGCAGTCTCTGCTTATACCCAGGTCTAGCATCCGCTTGTCTTACATCATTCGCGCCTCGGTCACGGCGCCACGTCAGGCGTTTGATCCTCTCCATCACGTCCTCCGTGGACTGCACGACCTTCACTTGATAGCCATGTCCTTCGTCGCCTCCTCCGCTGAATCATATGTGCATGTTCCACCATCGTAAAATACTCGGAGACGTGCTGGAAATGGTGTTTGGAAGCGTATCTTCTTATCCCTGAGCACTTTCTTTGCCTCCACGTATTTTTTCCGCTGTTTCAAGATCTCTGGTGCATAATCATGATCTATAATTATCTTCTTGCCTTCATACTCGAATCCCTTTTTCTGCCACGCCGTCTTCACGATTATTTCCTTGCATCTGTAACTGCGAAACTTCACCACTACTGATCTTGGTGGTGCGTCTTTTGGGGGTAACGTACCCAACGAACGGTGAGCTCGTTCAATGGTGAGTTCCAGGCTGTATTCAAGCTTTTCTCTCAGGAGGGTCTCGATGAAAGCGACCATCGACTGAGCCCCTTCTTCCGCTCCTTCTTTTAAGCTGTGAATCCTGATGTTGTCCCTTCTCAAGCGGCCCTCTTGATCCGTCAGTTTAGCTGCAACTTGTTTTTGTAACTCTAAAAGTTCCATAGTGGCGTCCTCGATATTTTGAATCCGGTCTTCTGACTCCGTTATGTGCCACTCTGCCTCATCCATCCTGCTATCTATTTTTTGTATGTCCTCCCGAATTACTTTCAGGCTTTCCCCGTTCTCACTGTGAAAATCTCTTATCTCTTGCCGCACAATGTCCAGAGTTGCCATGTTATTAGATGAATTCTGCCGATCTAGCTCGTCTGCTTTGCTCGTGGCTTTGCTAACTTCTTCCTCGGCTAACGTTGGCCTCGTTGCTAGTCCTGACTGATTTTCGATGTCTCCCATGTTTCCAGTGTTGTTTCCAGTCTTCCTCGCTTTCCCTCTTGTCATGATCCTACCCCCTTCCTTTAATATCGTAATTTTGATGTTTCCAATATGAGACAAGGGGTATTTTAAAACTTTAATCGGAGAGCTGTTACTCTATGCTGCCGCCATTACCAACGTCAAACCGGAAGCCCCCTATGAACGTGGTGTTTTGTTGTACTCCCTGGTTAGGACATGTGCATCACCTGTTGGATTGCACACTCAGGTTGAGTGTAGAGAGTCTTATTCTGGTTAGAATAGTATGATCTCTGTTAGCTCCCTGTTGATCATGACCACAGCAGCTGTCTTGCATTTGCTGTTAGATTGTTGGCTCTTTATTGTAGCCTCTCTCTTATCACAGCATGTTTTTGGGCGCTGTTGGTTACGATCATGAGTTTGCTCATGTATTTTTTAGCACTGCCTCAGGCTTTTGCTCACGCTGTCTGGGGTGATAGGCAATGTTCCCTCTAATTTTTTTTCTTGCTGAGCAAAACTTTTCTCTGTTGAGCGCACATTTTGGTCACCTGAGCAAAAACATACTTTATATCAGACCTGTACAATGAACGTAAACACAAACAAAAAAAATGGTTTTATCATGCAACTGTAACATTTAACTTTAATGTGCCGTTTCTATTTTATTTGACCCTTGATGTAACTTAGTGATATATTAAATAATATGTTTGAAAACAAGCAGTTCAGTCACTAAATTAAGCATTTAGGTTAATTTTAGGTTACTTGAGATTTTTTAACATTGCTGTATTAACTGTACCAGTCTTTACCAAAAAATTCTATTAAAAATAATTTCTGTCCTCCTGCAAGACAGTTCAATTCTTTATAATAATATAATATGAGCAGTTACAATGATGGTTTGGAACAACCATAATGTGTTTTTGTACAGTCAATTATTAGCAACAGACAGTGTTAAACCATCAAAATTACATGTTTATTGCTTATGAATTTCCCAGATTTTATATACCAGGAGGTTTTAAGATTTTTCATGGCAAGGAGCCCTAAACAATCCCCTTGTGAGATCAATTTTTTATTAGGCTTACATCATAATATAATAAAATATAATATAATATTTAAGTATTTAAACTGATATACAGTATTATATTATGTATTATACAGTATTATGCTTCCATTTGTTTTAATATATTATAAAGTGAAACTGAACTGCCGGACGTTTGTCCAGACATTTCTGGCATGCACTCTCCTCTAGCATGGCGGCGTGGTATATTGTTCCCCATAGCGCAGTCTAGTGCAGAGTTGAAGTTCCCTTTCGAAAGGGAACGTCTCAGGTTACGTATGTAACCATGGTTCCCTGAGAACAAGGAACGACACTCTGCGCTTCCCTGCCATGCTTCGGGATGCCTGCTGAACAGTCCCTCTAAGACGAGAAGGTGTTGACTGCTTCCTCAGGCTCTCCCTTTATGTATCACGGTTCGCGCTGTTCGACGTCATAGGCTGTCGCTGGCCAATAGGATTGGAGTTGTGTGATTCTTGGCATTTCGAACACCTGTCACGAGTGATGTTCCCCATAGCGCAGTCTAGCGGAGAGTCTCGTTCCCTGTTCTCAGGGAACCATGGTTGCATACGTAACCTGAGACGTTTTCCCTGAAGGGCGTGTCTGTGGTGGCCTGACAAAGTTCGATGTTTCGCCCTGAAACAGGAAGTTGTTGTAACTCTGGCAAACAATGTCCGATCTGCCCCAAACTTCACGTTTTATTACAGTCCTGACTTGAAGACATCTTCATGACAATATTCAGTTACAGTCATAGCGCCACCTGTGGGTAACAGGAAATGACATGTTTTACACTGTTATTAACTCCTCATAGAGATTTAACCAGATCAACATCATATGTTATCAGTCTAATCTTAAGACCTTAGCAATGATAAATATTAAAGATCTTGACTTTTCACTGAAGGGCGTGTCTGTGGTGGTCTAACAAATTCTGATGTTTCACCATGAAAGAGGAAGCCGTTGTAACGTCTGATAAGAGTCATGGCCTGAACACATCTATTTTTTATTTATTTTTTTTATTGCAGAAAGAAACAAGTACAATAAGGCAATACATAATCTTAAGGAAATCCAATAGAGCAGAGCACAACAAAAAATAAAAGTAAAACAAGGGAGAAAGAAGAAAATAAAAAATAAATAAATAATTACACATCAGGGTCCTCTAGTTTAAATTTCCTCAATAAGCTAAGTAGTTTTCTTCCTGTTATGCATTTTAGCAACCTTAAAGATTTACAGTACAACCAAAATTATTTTTGAAAGACAGAAAATAATGGTTTTGTCTTAAGGCACTTACATTTAGGCACAAAAATTTCCCCAAAATAAGAAAATTATTCAGCAAAAACTGAATATGTATATCTTCCATAATAATACCAAAAATATCATTTTTAGAAAACTGAGAATTCACCTTAATAGGAACTTTTAGCCACTCATACATATTTGACCAAAATATACATTCAAAGAAAAGATGTAAAGATGTAAAGAAAAGATGTTTCAATGTCAGAATTACAGAAAGTACAATTATTGTGGTCAATATTAAATTTATGTCTAAGAAATTCTGACGATGGATAGATATCATTAAAAATTTTAAAATGTACTTCCTTGGCTTTGGGAGGTATGGGAAAAGAGAGATATAAAGTTCTTAATTTTTGAATGGAGTTCTTGGGGAAAAAAAATGAGTTATGTTATTTTGACTGGCTTGATTTGGAAATTTATCTTGGGTTAATAAGGTTCTGATTAATTTATTTGGCAAGTTACTTGTAAAAAAATCCTGGCCATTTATTTTTAAAGATGGTAAATGCAGAGCTTGAGTTAGATTGGGCACGGTGTGATTAACCATCTATACAAAGGCCTTTGGAATGCAGTTCAACACGACATTAAATTGTTTGTAATCACAAAAGTTATATTTTTCACAAAAAGTTTAACTCATAAAACAACCTTCCTTATCTAACAGGTGAACAGACCAAATACCTCTCTCCCACCATTCTCTCAAAAAAGTGACTTGTTCCTGTCAGGTTGGGGTGGGTGGTGGAAGGAGCGAGGACTCAATTGCAGGAAAGGAAGGGCTTTATTAATAATAAAAATAAACAAAACCACAACAAAAACAACCCCGAGGGGGAAAACAGACTATAACTTAAACTTGACTGACTTGACAGGGACTGACTTGACTAGACTTGACGACACACAAGGAGAAATACGACAACAAACCAGCACAGGACTGCAAACACAAGGAGAATAAATAGGAGAGCAAACAAGGCAGGTAACGAGGGAGGACAGGTGGGGCAAATCAACCAATAATGAGGTAACAAGGTGGGTGGGGTCAAGACAATAGACATGAGAGCACATGGCACAAAGAAACACATGACAAGCCATGTGCTCACACCAAACAAAACAAAGACACAAGCACATGGCCAATGAAGACAAATCACAAGCCATGTGCTTACACAAGACGAGACACGAACACGTGACTATGAAAACTCATAAGCCACGTGTTCACACAAAACAAGACAACATGAGAGCACGCAGCCCGTGAAACACAGACTGCGTGCTAACACAACACAGACAAAAACACAACATGAAAGCACGCGGCAGGTGGAAATAACCGCGTGCTACACAAAACATGAGACAAGAGCGCACGGCAAGTGAAAATACACACAAACCGTGCGCTCACAATAAAGACAGGACTGGGAGCGCGAGTGTCCGAATCCCGACACGAACCGAAACCGAACTAGACACGAGTGCCGGGATCCGAACGCCACGCTCCCAACATGAAACAAGGCACGCAGACAAGAGAGCGCACAGCCCCGAGAACACTCGAGACTGTACGCTCACACAAAAACACGACAAGAACGGGAGTGTCAGAGCTCTGTCACAAAACCAAGAAATAAACTAGACCGAAGTGACAGAACCCTGACACTACCCCCCCTCTAAAGGAGGAGGAGGAGGGAGGAGGATGAAGAACAGGTCAGCCTCATCTATGAGGGACACAAGACAAACATGACAACACGAGACAAAAACACACCAACAAGACAACACAACAGAACATCAATACTCAAAGACAAAGAGGGGAGGGAGGGAGGGGAGCCAAGTCAGCCAGCAAAACAAAACAACAGGATCAAAATAGAAAGTCTCTAAGGAAACCAGGGAGGGACGGGAGGGTTGAGCCAGGGAGGCTCAGGCAGGTCTAGGGTCCCAGCTGAGGGCCAGGGAGGAGCCGGAGGGACAGACCAGGGCGGGACCGGTGGGACAGACCAGGGCGGGACCGGCGGGACAGACCAGGGCGGGACCGGCGGGACAGACCAGGGCGGGACCGGCGGGACAGACCAGGGCGGGACCGGCGGGACAGACCAGGGGGGCTTCAGCTGGTCTGGGGTCCTGGCTGAGGACCAGGGCGGTACTGGAGGGACCATTCAGGCAGGCTCCAGCAGGGCAGACAGCTTGGCAGGCGCCGGCAGGGCAGACAGCTTGGCAGGCGCCGGCAGGGCAAGGCGCTCGGGTGGCGCCGGCAGGGCAAGGCGCTCGGGTGGCGGCGGCAGGGCAGACGGCTTGACTGGCGCCGGCAGGGCAAGGTGCTCGGGTGGCGCCGGCAGGGCAGACGGCTTGACTGGCGCCGGCAGGGCAAGGCGCTCGGGTGGCGCCGGCAGGGCAAGGCGCTCGGGTGGCGCCGGCAGGGCAAGGTGCTTGGGCGGCACAAGAATGGCCTCTGGGGTTGGAGCGGGCTCACGGGATGGAGCGGGCTCTGGAGCGGACTCACGGGCTGGAGCGGGCTCTGGGAAGGCCTCCGGGCCTACAGCGGGCTCTGGGAAGGCCTCCGGGCCTACAGCGGGCTCTGGGAAGGCCTCCGGGCCTACAGCGGGCTCTGGGAAGGCCTCCGGGCCTACAGCGGGCTCTGGGAAGGCCTCCGGGCCTTGAGGGTTGGAGGAAGGCTTCTTTCTCCTCTTCCTCCTCTTGTGAGGGTGAGGCAGTGGCACTGTGCCTACCTCCTCTGTGGGCGCTGCAGCTTCTTTGGTCAGCTCTGGGGGTGCTGCAGCATCCTTGGTCGCCTCGGGGGAGACTGCAGCGGTCACAGCCACCACTGGAGAGGCTGCAGTGGGTTCAGCCACCTCTGGGCAGGTGGCAGATGAGGCTGACCTGTTCTTCCTCCTCCTCCCGCTCCCCGAAGAGGTCATCGGAGGACTGGGGACCTGGCAGCTTGTGAGGGGAATGGGAGGTGGACCAAGAGGGGGAAGGCCACCTTCTCCGCGATTGTATACATACCCCACAAACTGCCAGAAAGACAAAATCCCCAGCATTCCCATCTCCCAGGCGCTGACGGGCTCATTAAGGCTGCTGTTGAAAATGTCCTTGAGTGCTGCGTCGCTGATGTTGAGCCCCTCCGCTGTGAACACGAACAGGTGAGCAAACTCCTTCACGCTGGCTCCCCCTTGCTGAAGAGAAAGGAGCTTGCTGTGCTGATCCACCATCAGCTGAGCGGAGGGGCTGGGAGATGGGAAAAGGAAGATGCCCATCCTTCTGCTGAGTCCTCTAATGGCTGGTTCGTTCTGTCAGGTTGGGGTGGGTGGTGGAAGGAGCGAGGACTCAATTGCAGGAAAGGAAGGGCTTTATTAATAATAAAAATAAAAACAAAAACACAACAAAAACAACCCCGAGGGGGAAAACAGACTATAACTTAAACTTGACTGACTTGACAGGGACTGACTTGACTAGACTTGACAACACACAAGGAGAAATACGACAACGAACCAGCACAGGACTGCAAACACAAGGAGAATAAATAGGAGAGCAAACAAGGCAGGTAACGAGGGTGGACAGGTGGGGCAAATCAACCAATAATGAGGTAACAAGGTGGGTGGGGTCAAGACAATAGACATGAGAGCACATGGCACAAAGAAACACATGACAAGCCATGTGCTCACACCAAACAAAACAAAGACACAAGCACATGGCCAATGAAGACAAATCACAAGCCATGTGCTTACACAAGACGAGACATGAACACGTGACTATGAAAACTCATAAGCCACGTGTTCACACAAAACAAGACAACATGGAAGCACGCAGCCCGTGAAACACAGACTGCGTGCTAACACAACACAAGACAAAAACACAACATGAAAGCACGCGGCAGGTGGAAATCACCGCGTGCTACACAAAACATGAGACAAGAGCGCACGGCAAGTGAAAGTACACACAAACCGTGCGCTCACAATAAAGACAGGACTGGGAGCGCGAGTGTCCGAATCCCGACACGAACCGAAACCGAACTAGACACGAGTGCCGGGATCCGAACGCCACGCTCCCAACATGAAACAAGGCACGCAGACAAGAGAGCGCACAGCCCCGAGAACACTCGAGACTGTACGCTCACACAAAAACACGACAAGAACGGGAGTGTCAGAGCTCTGTCACAAAACCAAGAAATAAACTAGACCGAAGTGACAGAACCCTGACAGTTCCTAAATAAAATATACCTATTATTCCAAATTGGTGAATTGTGGGGGAAAAGTTATGTTTATAAATAAACTTCCAGTATAAAATAACCTGTTTATGGAATTCTGACAATTTAAGAGGGAGTTTTGGTATTGAAAAATCACAACATAATACAAATTCTATCCCACCAACACTTTTAAAGATATTCCTAGGAGTGCAAAACCAGAAACTATTGTTATTTATTAGAAAGTTTTTAAGCCAATTAACCTTTAAAGTACCATTCATGCAATCAAAATCTATGGCCTGTAAACACCCTTCTTTATAATCTTTCACTATTGTCGCTTTTTTAATATAATGAGCTTTTCTTTTCCAAATATAGTTGAAGTTCATCTGATTAATTAACTTAATTTTCTTATCAGAAATAGGAAGGGATCCTGCAGGGTAAATGCATCTAGACAATGAATCAACTTTGGTCAATAAAATTCGACCAAATATAGAAATGTCTCTCTGCATCCATCTATCCAATCGGGTCTTACATTCAGCTATTCTATTAGATATATTAAATGCTTCACATTCCACTTTATCTTTGGTAATTACAATCCCAATATATTTAATCTTAGATTTAATTGGTACATTGCAAATTTGTCTAAGATGAGATTCTTTCAATGTCATTATTTCACATTTACTTAAATTAAGACACAGACCCGAGGCATTAGAAAAATTAATAATTTGGAGAGTTTTTGGAACCTGATCAGCATTTTTTTTAAATAAGGCTGTGTCATCAGCCAGTTGACTGATCACTATAGAATCACCAAAAACCTTTAAATGCTCGATATCTGAATTTTTAATTGCAAGAGCAAGCATTTCAGCAGCCAAAATATAAAGTAACCGCGGGATGGGACAACCTTGTTTAATTCCTCGACTTATATTAAAACGTGGAGTGGTCCCTTCTGGCAAAGAAACGGAGCAATTTATAAGCTACTAATTATACTTCTAAACTTTTCCCCAAATCCAAAATATTCTAAAGCAGAAAAGATAAAGGGGTGTTCGACCGTATCGAACGCTTTGTAAAAATCAAGGAAAAACATAACACCGTCATCATTAATTTTGTCTTTATAATCAATCAGATCTTGGACCAAACATAAATTATTGTGAATTGACCTACCCTTCATAAACCCTGATTGCGTATCACTTATAACCTGGGATATACCACTCTTCAAACGATTAGAGAAAATGTGTGCTAATAATTTAT
Source organism: Megalobrama amblycephala (assembly GCF_018812025.1). Classification (NCBI taxonomy): domain Eukaryota; kingdom Metazoa; phylum Chordata; class Actinopteri; order Cypriniformes; family Xenocyprididae; genus Megalobrama; species Megalobrama amblycephala. The sequence continues at coordinate 14,080,247 of NC_063060.1, read as the reverse complement.
AATCATTATTTAACAGTGTGATGGGCCGCAAGTTTTCTAATGTCTTAGGATCTTTGCCCAGCTTGGGAATGAGAATTATAACCCCTTGCTTCATAGTATGAGAAAGTGACAAACATTCTGTAATTTCTGTCAAAGCTTTAAATAAAAGAAGCTTAAAGGATTAGTTCACTTTTAAATAAACTTTTGCTTATAATTTACTCACCCCCATGTCATCCAAGATGTCCATGTCCTTCTTTCTTCAGTCGAAAAGAAATTAAGGTTTTTGATGAAAACATTTCAGGATTTTTCTCCATACAATGGGCTTGAATGGGCACCAGACGGTTCAACGCCCTAAAGACAGTTTCAGTGCAGCTTCAAAGGGCTTTAAACGATACCAGACGATGAATAAGGGTCTTATCTAGTGAAACGATCAGTCATTTTAAAAAAAATTAAAAAAGTTAAAGTTTTATAAGCACAAATGTTCTCCTTGCTCTGTTCTCGGATGAGTGTTCGTGACGTCACATAATACACAATTACGTTGAAAAGGTCATGCTTGACATAGACGGAAGTATAGATTCGGTGTTTACAACGTGCAAATACTAACCCTGCGTCTCGATCAGCTCCCTAGTTCCCTATGTCGTGAATCAGTATGAAAGTGAATGTGGCTGATTCCCTGATCAGTGCCCTGACTACTGAACTAGGGAGCTGATTGAGACACACGCCGTTTACAAAAAAAAGGTAAAACAACTAATGGTTCTTCCTGTGTCAGTACCACCAGACAGTCATACCCTTCTCCATCAGAACAAAAACACCTCTAAAGGGGGTCGCACACCGGCCGCGCACATTATATACACGCAAGCTCAATTTTGAATCGACTCCTGATAGAAGAGCTGCACAATGGGAGTGTTTTACGTCAACAGGGAAATGTTACATATGCTTTAATATTTCGCACTGAGGTTAGTGTACATGGAAAAATGGCACAACAAAGCAAAAGGAAAGAAAAGGCTATGTTTATTATACATTTTTAGACTTTATTCAAGCTGTTAAACTAAGAATGTAAAACTGATGTATCTTGCAGCACAGGGTGACGTCAGTATGTACATTAACGACAATTTGAGAGAAATATAATATACATTTAATGTAAACAATGTACATGGCGCTCTGTGGCGCAGCAGGATTTTGAACAACTTCCTGGGCGCCGCGGACAGGCACCGAATGTCGCCGCCGGTGTGCGGACACTCATAGAAAACAATGCGTTCGAATTTTAAAGACGTGGCTCTGCGCTGAGCTTCGCGTCCGGTGTGCGACCCCCTCGCTGTTGCTCAGTAACGGTGGAAATTTTGTCCGGTAATGCAGCGAGATGGAAACAGGGACTCACCGACTGATTCTAATGGCGGGATTGAAATGGTCCAGTCGTGGCAGCATCTAGATTCTTCCTCTGTTGGCAATGCTTGGCATTTGCCACATGTGCACCACCACATCTCGTTAGATCTTCGTCTGCCCGATGCTTGAGAGGTGTGTGTCGCCGCAGCAGTCTCTTCCATCTGCCTAATTTCTTCCTCTGTGTATTCCGGTTCAAAAGGTAGGGCAGGCGAAAAACTCATCTTCTCCTCGTCCGACATTGTTGTTTTACCTTTTTTTGTAGACGGCGTTTGACTTAGTATTTGCACGTTTAAGTTGTAAACACTGAATCTGTACTTCCGCCTATGTCAAGCGTGACCTTTTCAACGTAGTTGCGTATTACGTGACGTCACGAACGCGCATCCGAGAACAGAGCAAGGAGAACATTTGTGCTTATAAAACTTTTTTTTTTTTTTTTTTTTAAATGACTGATCGTTTCGCTAGATAAGACCCTTAATCATCGTCTGGTATCATTTAAAGCCCTTTGAAGCTGCTCTGAAACTGTCTTTAGGACCTTGAACCGTCTGGTGCCCATTCAAGCCCATTGTATGGAGAAAAATCCTGGAATGTTTTCATCAAAAACCTTAATTTCTTTTCGACTGAAGAAAGAAGGACATGGACATCTTGGATGACATGGGGGTGAGTAAATTATAAGCAAAAGTTTATTTAAAAGTGAACTAATCCTTTAACTGAGTCCCAAAAAAATTTGTAAAAATTGGCCATTAGACCGTCAGAGCCAGGGGATTTGTCAGAAGATAAAGACTGCAAAGCCTCCTCTAAATCATGTAATGAACTTTTTGCTTCACAAGTCTCTTTAAATTCAACATTAATTTGTGGAATAAATGGTTTTAATATTATCAAAAAAAGCATCTGCATTAGTTTTAGAAAATGTCGATTTATACAAATTACTATAAAACAGAAAAAAATTTCTTGCTATATCCTTTGCATTGGACGATTCACTGCCATCAATAATTAAAGAACGTATGTTATTTTTTTCCTGTCTACTCTTTTCCAATCCACATAGGTATGCCGAATTTCTATCCCCTTCTTCTATCCATTTGGCCCTTGAGCAAATGTAAGCGCCTTTTGCCTTTTGAACATAAATGCTGTCAAGTTTAGATTGTAAAAGTAAAAATTTCGCTCTCTCCGAATCATCAGAATGACTGTTACAACATTCACCTATTTCTCTAATCAGACTGATTTCTTCTAAATGGGATATTATTTTTAAAAGTTTTTTGGCAAAAGAAATAGAAAAATTACGAACTCTAAATTTCAAATATTACCATTTACTGATATTTGAGGGAAATGAAGAATCTTCAATAACATCTGAAATAAGAGATTTAATACCCTGACAGAAGGCCTCAGATCTAAGAAGACTGGCGTTAAATTTCCAATATCCCTTATTACGACGCCGTACAGTTAGAGACATTAAATTTAAACCAATCATACAGTGATCAGAAATTGGTGTGGGGGATATAAAGCAACTAGAAATATTTTCTTAAACATGACATGAGATAAGCCAAAAATCCAATCTTGATTTACTTCTTCTATCTGGTTTTGACCAAGAATACTGACATAAATTGGGTTATAAAAAGGATCAAACAGACCAAATGAACAGCAAAAATTATATAATACAGGATTGTAGTGATGGGTATTAAATTTAGAAGGAAAACGGTCCAACCAATTATCCTGAACCATGTTAAAATCCCCTCCTAATATAATATTATCCATAGAATATGTAATTTTCAGGCCCCTTATCACTTCAGATATTTACGCTATCAATTCCCTATTTTGATGATTATTATTATAACCATATATATTTCCTATTATAATAAACGGGTCATCAAGAGTAAGAACACATATAAGCCAATGGCCAGTATTGCTGGTTTTGTGTGCAATTATTTTCCCGGGATAATTATGAAACAAAATTGCAACTCTCGCAGAACGGTTTGTACCGTGATCAAATAAAACTTTGTCCCCCCACTGATTAATCCAAAATTTCTCATCTAAATTACTCGAATGTGTTTCTTGTCTTGTCTCCTTACACTAACTTTTTGCGTTTTCATCATCTCTTCATTGGCAGGAGCAGCGTAGTCATGAGACAACGGGTGTACACCCAGAGAAGCATCACCTGCAGCAGCCGTTTTAGGTTTCGGCATTTTTCTTTTAAGTGTCACACAAAAATATTTAACAAAAATGAGTTCTTCCTCTTTCTTACACCTTCAGCGGTTGAATAACTAAATAAAATATACAAGAAGGGTAAGCAATGAGAAAATATGGGACTAAAGATTAGAGACACAGCAAAGTACATGTGCTCAGTTCACCATCTTGCCGGAACCCCCGCCTGAACACATCTATTATGACATTATTCAGTTAGTCATAGCTCCACCTGCTGGCAACAGGAAATGGTATGCTTCACAATGTAATTCATTCCCAGAAGCACATTTCAATATGATACAATGTACCAAACATACTAGAAACACATTAAATTATGCAACACTTGGCCAAGTGCTAATGTATGCGATTAACGCCACAAAACAGGAAGTTGTTGTAACTCAGGCATACAATGTCTGATATGTCCAAACTTCATATTTTTGATAAAAGTCCTGGCCTGAAGGCATCTCCATGGCAATATTCAGTTACAGTCAAAGCACCACCTGTTTGCACTTTGAAATAACTTTGCCATAATGCTCCTGTAATTACTCGCTTACATGCATTTCACTGTTTTCCTGAGGCCAACGGGTGGCGGTGAGCCCGGGTGCGAGGGCCCTTTCATCGCTGCTTGCAGCTTTAATTATTATTATTATTAGGGCCCGAGCACCAAAGTGCGAGGACCCTATTGGATTTCCTCCGTTTATTATTATTATTCTTTTCCAAACATTATCGCATTTTTGAGGGCCTAAACATGCTCAAAAACTCACGAAACTTTGCACACGTGTCAGGACTGGCGAAAATTAACATCTGATATAAGTTTCAGAAATGGGTGGGGCAAAATGGCTCGATAGCGCCACCTATAAAACTTCAAAGGTGTGCGCCTCGGGCTACATTCGACATACATGTACGAAATTCGGTACATACGTGTACCGTCCCATTACCTACAAAAAAGTGATTTTTGTGCAGTTTTTGCCATTTTCAGGCCTCGTACTTTAACTAACTCCTCCTACAGTTTTAATCCAATCATCTTCAAATTTGGTTTGTGTAATCATAAGGCTTGTGCAACGCGAAATTGTGAAGATCTTGAGTTTTCATGAAAGGGCGTGTCCCTGGCGGCCCAACAAAGGTTGATGTTTCGCCATGAAACAGGAAGTTGCTGTAACTAAGGCAAGCAATGTCCGATCTGCCCCAAACTTCACACACTTGATAAAAGTCCTGTCCTGAACACATGTCCATGCCCATATTCAGTTATATTCATAGCGCCACCTGCTGGCAACAGGAAGTGACATGTTTAACACTGTTATGGACTCCTAACAGCATATAAAAATGTGCCAGCAAGTTCTAAACAGGCTAGCAACATGTTAGAAAAATGTTAGCAAAACACTTAGCTAAGTGCTAAAGCATGCTAATAATACAGTGAAAGAGGAAGTTGCTGTAACTCAGGCGTGCAATGTCCAATCTACCCCAAACTTAACACGTTTGACAAGAACTTGTTAAGTTCTTCCCTGAACACATCTACATTACAATATTCAGTTATAATAATAGCGCCACCTTCTGGCAACAGGAAGTGACTTTTTTTAACAATGTGATGCACTAGTAGCAACATACTAAAATATGCAATTGAGTACTAAACATGCTATAAACATTCTAAATCATGCTAGCAACACCTAGCTGACTGCTAAAGCATGCTATTATCGTCATGAGATAGGAAGTTGTTGTAACTCAGGCATACAGTGTCTGATCTGCCCCAAACTTCACATGTGTGATAAGTGTCCTGGCCTAAAGACATCTAAATGCCAATATTCAGTTAGTCATAGCGCCACCTGCTGGCAACAGGAAATGGCATGCTTTACATTGTAATTCACTTCCTGAAACACATTTTAATATGCCAAGAAGTACCAAACATACTAGAAACACATTAAATCATGCAACACTTGGCTGAGTGTTAATGTATGCGATTAATGCCACGGAACAGGAAGTTGTTGTAACTCAGGCATACAATGTCTGATCTGCTCCAAACTTCACATGTTCGATAATAGTCCTGGCTTGAAGACATCTACAAGACAATATTCAGTTAAGGTCAAAGCACCACGTTTTGGCAGCAGGAAGTCTGGCACTTTGAAATGACTTTTCCATAATTCTCCTGTATTTACTCGCTTACATGCATGTCGCCCACTGTTCACTGGTTTCCTGAGGCCAACGGTTGGCGGTGAGCCCGGGTGCGAGGGCCCTTTCATCGCTGCTTGCAGCTTTAATTCAGGATATTTTGTAGAAATCAGGTTGGATTAAAGTTTTATGTGGTGTGTTTGAATTGTTTGTTACAGCTATGCATTATAGTAAATCTCTGTGGTTCCCAATTCAGGACTCACCAGTCACAGCTCCAGTGCAGTTGCCACACAGATGTTGAGTAGTGTGAATGAGATGAAGAGTGAATCTGTCCAGTCAAATGGAGCATCTAAACACAGTCTACTCGAAGATCATCTGGACTCCAATGGATGTAAACTTACAGACACCCACAACTCAGACAGAAATGGCTCAGTGAAGCACCAACATGACTGCCAGAGTCTAGACAGGCCAACAAAAAAGTGCTGGACAGAATCAGAGTCTCTGGCCTAGGTTGAGATGGACCCTTCCAGGATAAAAGAAGACTGAACAAGACCAAAGGTCAGGCCAAAATCTTAAACTAGGGAGATGGGACAGCATTGTGACACCTCTCAGCCCATCCACCCTAAACCCAAAGCTGAGCTGCTCCAAAAACACCACCCTCCAAACCCAACTACAGCTGATTAATGCGCCTTTTCATGAAACCATTTTACAGAGAAATGTATATTCTATATGTAACGTAATTTGTCTGATATTTTTTTACCAACGAGATATTTATATTTTTTATTGAAACATTTTGACAATGGGTAAATATGCTGTATAAGCCATTATATGTAATACATAAGGATGAATGCTGGTGGGCGTGGTCTCTTGTGTTTAGGGTGGGGCCAGTATGTCTCCAGGCAAATCAAGCTGTGTTTTGGTTTACATTATATACTAATGGTTCACTGCTCAGCTTCTTTGTGTTAGTGGAGGCGTACTGCCGACAGATGTAGTAAAAATAAATAAGCCAATGGAATCACTCCTTCTAGGCTTTGTTTTAGTCAGGTGTCCAGAAAATTGGTTCGTTAATTGTATTTTCTAGTAAATTAAATCTGTTTACTTTTTTTTTTCTTCTTTTTTTTAATAGTGTAAGGAAAATGAAGCCCATTTTTAGGACCATAATTTAGCATTATAGTCATTAGTCATTCTCATTAATTTCTCATAGATTACTGTAATACATTAATGAAAATTATCACCCAGTCTGAACACAGTGATTGATTTAAAACTACAACTGAAATAAAGTAAACAAAATAAATAAATTAAAAATACTACTGTGATATGGAAATACTTTTCTATGTACATTTTTTCGCATTAATACAATAAGAATATTGAGATAAAATGTGCTTAGTGGCACAAAAACGTTATAGCTCTAAAATGGGCTTCAATTTTATTATGCAAAATATAATTTTTTTCTTATGAAAATTAAAAAATAGAAGTCATGCTGTTGACAGTTCTTGTGGGCTTTTCTCATTGTTTATGATGGTAAAAGAGACATGATATGTAGGTTTGCATAGATTTTTGCACAGGTTGTTTTGATATTCACACTGTAAATTCATCTTTAGTTTTTCCTTTTTGAGTATTTTTTACATGCAATTCAGAAGCTGTTTGTGAGAACTCGGATACTTGCAATTAGTTAAACTGGATAATTATAAGGTTTGTAGCCAACAAACTATAATATAATCACCACTAAGCATACAGTTTTAAAAACAGGCAGAAATAATAGTTATAGAATTCAAAGAGGAAGTAATGGAATGTCTTTGACCAAAAACAAGGGTTTTTTTTTTTGTTTGTTTTTTCATATTTCAATTTATGTGGGTCAGTTGGATTTAATAAGTTGTACTTCCCTAGAACCATGTTTATTGAAATATGTTTAATATAATGAAACATGGAAATGATATATGTCCATAACCACATTTTAAGAATAATATTTGAATATTTTGTCGACAGGAATTCACTGTAATACAGCTCCAGTACTCATTTATAAACATCCACTCGGCTTATAGAAACAAGTTCACTTTTTACCTCGTCCTGCAGATGTATCAGTCGTGCATTTACACTTAAGAAATCATGGTGCTATATTTCCTCTAGTCATCTTATTTCCCTTTGTTAGTGTAATTTGTGGTGTTTGTCACCATTTAAGAGTTCTCTTAGCTTCATGTATGTGACTGTAGCATTAATCTTGTTTTAAATGGTCTAGGGTGGGATGTATGCACTCATTCTGATCAGAATACATTAAACACATCTTAAATAGCAATGATTTTGGAATCCACACTGGTTCATTGGTGATGAAGAACATTGTTTATTTAAATTCATGAATAGACTTAAGTTGCAATATATCTAATAAATGTTATTGTGAATTTAATTAGCAATGGAAATACTACATCAGAATGTAATGACAATTGTAGTAGGGTTACAGAAGGCTTCCTGTTCCCAATTTATATTAAGTGGCCTTAACTACTATGTACTTGTGTCAAAAAATAAGTACAATGTACTTGTGTTCATATTGTATTGCACAATACTTTTGCTGCTATTGAGGTGGGATACGGGTAAGGTTAGGGACAGGTTTGGTGGTATGGATAGGTTTAAGGATGGGCTAAGGTGTAAGGGATGGGACAACAGTGTAATTATAAAAGTAATTGCAGGTCTGTACATTTCTACATGGTCTGCAACAATGCTTAGGTAGGTGGTACGTGTCAAAGTAACATCCACATGGATGGCAGGACCCAAGGTTTCCCAGCAGAACATTGCCCAAAGCATCACACTGCCTCCGCCAGCTTGTCTTCTTCCATTGGTGCATCCTGGTGCCATGTGTTACCCAGGTAAGCGACGCACATGCACCCAGCCATCCACGTGATGTAAAAGATAATGTGATGATTCAGACCAGGCCACCTTTTTCCATTGCTCCATGGTCCAGTTCTGATGCTCACGTGCCCACTGTTGGTGCTTTCAGCGGTGGACAGGGGTCAGCATGGGCACCCTGACTAGTCTGCTGCTATGCAGCCCCATACACAACAAACTGTGTATTCTGAGACCTTTCTATCAGAACCAGCATTAACTTCCTGAGCAATTTGAGCTACAGTAGCTCGTCTGTTGGATTGGACCACACGGGCTAGCCTTCGCTCCCCACGTGCATCAATGAGCCTTTGCCACCCATGACCCTGTCACCGGTTCACCATTGTTCCTTCCTTGGACCACTTTTGATAGATACTGACCACTGCAGACTGGGAACACCCCACAACACCGCTTGCCTATTTTTCCTGCTTCTAACACATCAACTTTGAGGACAAAATGTTCACTTGCTGCCTAATATATCCCACCCACTAACACAGGCTTTCTCAACCCTGGTCCTTGAGGGCCACTGTCCTGCAGAGTTTAGCTCCAACCCTAATCAAGCACACCTTCTTCAGCTGGGATGTTCCCATGACAACGCAGCACAGTGTAAGACTGGAGAAACTGTAAAATGCAGGGCCGTCTGGTTGAGGAATGAATACTCCTCAAGCAGACAAAGGACTTTTCTGGAAATTAACATCCCCATCCGAGATGCTGAGTAAATCACTTTTAATTTACATTTCTGTCCCTTTACTCCCTTCTTCCTCCATCTCTTCTCTCCACAAGCTAAAACCATTTGAAAATCAGAGAATCTACATGGTTTAATATGAACCGTTATCATACAAAACTATACATGTTTTGTATCATTTGAAATGTCTAAGTGTGACTGGCACAAAAGTCTCATTCCCACAGAAGTAAACCAGAAAGTAATAAGGTTTTAAGAGTTTAGAGATATTTTGCTTTCTGTGGTGGTGTGACCCCTTTCACAAGGTCCTTCATGCAAATAGCTTTCTGTCCCCAAAAAGGTGTAAACTACCCAGGTCTGGACTTGAGTAATGCAAATTCCCATTATTAGCACATGTTTCCATTTGAAAAAATTTCTAGCTTGGTCTGAGTATTTGAAGAGATGTTGCAGGAGGCTTAAGGCGTGATTCTGTAGCCAGGTCAGCCCTTAATGCTGTGTATCCTTTGGACACTCAGCATTATATATCTTTCTGATGTCACATATTCATCTTTTACTCTTTATTTCTGAGCATTTGATGTTTTGTATCGATTATCTTTCAATTGATTATGTAATTGGCATGATGCATTTACCTGACTAATAAATTTTTACATTTGACTTTATTCTGACTTACTCACTTACTTATTTATTTATTTTCTCAAGTAGATTAAGTGAAGACTTATGTTTCTGCAAATCTGTGTCCAGGGTTAAGTATATACTAGATCTCACGTTAGATGGAGCATAGAGCACATCAAGTGAGATTCTAGATTTCTGACTAACTGCTCGACTTTAGTTACATGGGTACCTTTTAACAATAGCAAGCATGGGCGGCATTGTTAAATTGCTTTAGCCATAACCTCTGGTTACTGTCTCAGCTTTATTCAAGTTGTTATATAGTTATCTTATTAACTATAGGGGGCGACATGGGTACCTTTTAACAATAGCAAGCATGGGCGGCATTGTTAAATTGCTTTAGTCATAACCTCTGGTTATTGTCTCAGCTTTATTCAAGTTGTTATATAGTTATCTTATTAACTATAGGGGGCAACATGGGTACCTTTCAATGATAGCAAGCATGGGCGGCATTGTTAAATTGCTTTAGCCATAACCTCTGATTACTGTTTGAGCTTTAACTAAGCTGATATATAGGCGACTGTAGGGGGCTACATGGGTACCTTTTACCAATGGATGGCATTGTTAAATAGCTTTAACCTCTGACTAATGATCAGACTGGTGAATTTGTGACTTTAAGACCCACGTTAAACAGCCATCGTGAGGCTCTCTATGTGATATAGATTCCTAATGAACGAGTACAATAAGAGTAAAGAGTTAACCCTTAATGGTCCCTTAATTGGACTGATGATTTAGTCCCTTGGGGTCCCTTAATGAAAAAATCACTTTAATGACGAACTTAATTAAATCTAAATTGTATTTGGACATTGCTCTATGTGTTAGGAATAGAATACTACCATCTACAGGTTTGTGGAAAAACTTTAGGAATTATAGTTAAAGAAAGAAAGTGCAATGACCACATATATCCAATAGAGGTCAATAGGGAGTCATTTCATTTTCACTTCATTTTTCTTGATGCTTGCTACGAGATTGACAACCGCATTCTGCAACCGTATTAACTTCCAAAAAATACAGGTAGTGACAACCGCATTTACAGAAATTCTAAGCAGTGTGTATGGAACCGAACTGAACAACTAGTTGTTAATCACGTTAACGTGCACCAGTGTAACGTGCGTCTCTCATCGCGATTAATGTCTGCTCACTTTAATAGCTCCATAAACCCGTTAGCTTTATGAGACGAGCTTAAACAACAGGCCTAAATACGCTTATAATGAGTGACCATGGCAACACAGAAAGAGCACGGTCTGTGTGAAACAGGCTGTACAAGCATAAACAAAATACGACGACTCCGTCGAATGTGTAAGTATGTTTATTAAACTGCTGAAAATAGAGAGTGTTTTGTCACTGTAATATTGCTTTGGTCACAATAACGGATACCAAACACGAGAGACCCCAGAACGTCGCTATGGTTTCCAAGCTGTCAATCATCGCATTTCCGTACACACATGTAATGATAATTTAGGGAATTCCCTCCCGCATTTACAGGTGCTGGTCATATAATTAGAATATCGTGAAAAAGTTCATTTTTTTTATTGTAAATTATTTTAAAAAATGAAACTTTCATTTATACTAGATTCCCTACATGTAAAGTAAAACATTTCAAAAAAAATTTTTTTTTTGTTTTTTTTTTTTAATTTGTTGATTAGAGCGTACAGCTAATGAAAGTCCAAAATCCAGTATCTCAAAATATTAGAATATTTACATTTGAGTTTCATTAAATGACCATCCCTACAGTATAAATTCCGGGTATCTCTTGTTCTTTGAAACCACACTAATGGGGAAGACTGCTGACTTGGCAATGGTCCAGGAGACAATCATTGACACCCTCCACAAAGAGAGTAAGTCACAGATGGTCATTACTGAATGTGGTGACTGTTTACAGAGTGATGTATCAAAGCATATTAAATGCAAAGTTGACTAGAAGGAAGAAATTGGGTAGGCAAAGGTGCACAAGCAACAGGGATGACCACAAGCTTGAGAATACTGTCAAGTAAAGCCGATTCAGACACTTGGGAGAGCTTCACAATGAGTCAAATGAAGCCGGAGTCAGCGCATCAAGAGTCACCACACTCAGACGTCTTCAGGAAAAGGACTACCAAGCCACTTCTGAAACAGAAACAACGTCAGAAGCATCTTACCTGGCCTAAGGAGAAAAAGAACTGGACAGTGAACAGTGGTCGAAAGTCCTGTTTTCAGATAAAAGTAAATTTTGCTTTTCATGTTGAAATCATGGTCTGAAGGAAGACTGGAGAGGCACAGAATCCAAGCTGCTTGAAGTCTAGTGGGAAGTTTCTGAAGTTAGTAATGATTTGGGGGGCCGTGACGTCTGCTGGTGTTGGTCCATTGTGTTTTATCAAGTGCAAAGTCAATGCAGCCATCTTCCAGGAGATTTTGGAGCACTTTATGCTTCCATCTGCTGACAAGCTTTATGGAGATGCTGATTTCCTTTTCCAGCAGGACTTTAGCACCTGCCCACAGTGCAAAAACCACTTCCAAGTGGTTTGCTGACCATGATATTACTGTGTTTTATTGGCCAGCCAACAAGCCTGACCCCTGAATCTATTGGATATTTTCAAGAGAAAGATGAGAAACAGTCGATCCAACAATATACAGATGATCTGAAGGCTCAATAGTGCCTCAGCAGTGCCACAGGCTGATCACTTCCATGCCACACTTCACTGATGCTGTAATTTGTGCTAGGAGCAAGTCATTTGCTGTAATATGTGCTGAGTGTACAAATGAACATACTTTAAAGAACTTGAACTTTTCTGTTTTGAAAACCCATTTTTTGATTGATCTTAGGAAATATTCTAATATTTTGAGATACTGGATTTTGGACTTTCATGAGCTGTACACTCTAATCATCAAAATTAAAAAAAAAAAAAAAAAAAAACACTTTTGAAATGTTTTACTTTACATGTAGGGAATATATGAAAGTTTCATTTTAAAAAATAATTAACAATAAAAAAATGAACTTTTTCACAATATTCTAATTATATGACCAGCACCTGTAAATGCGGTTGTCACTCCTGAAACGTTTAGTGTGTACGTGGCCACAGAGTCTCATGCCCCTGAGATGAAGGGAACACTTTTTAAAAACAAAGGAAACTGTCAGCAGGGTCAGATTGGCCCCAGAGACCCATTAAGGGTTAAACAGAATAATCAGATGTCTAGATAAATTATCATATAAACAGAGGCCAGAAACTGTCAGAGTTTGCCAAACAGTGCAAAGAAATGTGCAGAAGGGAGCCACTTTGAAGCATCATCGAGGAAAAAAAGAAGAATGGCATGCTTATTGACCTTTGCCAGAAAAAAATAACATGAATTAGATGTATTAGAGAACCATTGGTTGAAAGTTGAAGTTTAGGCATACACATATTTGCTGTCTTCTGTTGTTATATTTGGTAAGTTCCTAGTAATCTGATGTAAAATTTTGGTATTGTTTTCTTGTTTTAGTGTTCACTTTTTTTCATTGTTTTGTTGTATGGAAATAGAATTTTTTTTTTTTTTTTGAAAATGTTATTAACACTGCAATAAATGTAAATGTTCTTAAAATGTGTCATCTTTTAAAGTAAAATTACATTTTTTATGTTAGTACTACTTTAGGCTTTATTACTTATGCACAAGGATATTTTCACTTTAGAATACTGTTCCAGGTTCTTAGTAATTCCTTGAGAATGTTGTGGTAATTATTTATTAATTATCAATGGGTTCCCATTGTTTTCACTTTAGAATACTGTTCCAGGTTCTTAGTAGTTCCTTGAGAATGATGTGGTAATTCTTCATTAATTATCAATGGGTTCCCATTGTTTTCACTTTAGAATACTGTTCCAGGTTCTTAGTAATTCCTTGAGAATGATGTGGTAATTCTTCATTAATTATCAATGGGTTCCCATTGTTTTCACTTTAGAATACTGTTCCAGGTTCTTAGTAATTCCTTGAGAATGATGTGGTAATTCTTCATTAATTATCAATGGGTTCCCATTGTTTTCACTTTAGAATACTGTTCCAGGTTCTTAGTAATTCCTTGAGAATGATGTGGTAATTCTTCATTAATTATCAATGGGTTCCCATTGTTTTCACTTTAGAATACTGTTCCAGGTTCTTAGTAATTCCTTGAGAATGATGTGGTAATTCTTTATTAATTATCAGTGGGTTTGAAGTAATTCTTTGAGCATGATGTGGTAATGATCATTGCCTTAAATACAGAACTCATTTGGCATCACTTTATAATAGTAATGTGAAATATCTTGAGTAAAAACAGACACAAAATATATATAAGGCCATAAACATACCTGAGGTATTGGCAGGTCACGGATCCATCCTGATTTTCTGGTTGCAGACAACACTTGAATAAAAAAATTAACACTCTCAAGCGCCATCCACGGAAATGGTCGAGCACGAGGAAAAACACGAAGAATTCACCATTCGTTTAAAAAACATAAATGAATAAACAACTTTCTTCTAATTCTACAGTTCATTAATGTGGTATCTACAGTGTTTAGTTTAAGTGTCGCCAGCGCATTGTTATAATGCGAGAGCGATGTACCTCTCCGCTGACAGTTGGAATCCCAGTCCCTTTTCTCTTACAAAACGGGAGATATTACAAAACTCACAGATATTACATGTGTGCGCTCAAACTTTGACCTGCATGTGATGCAAGACGTGCAACATTATAGCACCCACCGACAGAAATATACAGTGGCGCAAATGAACGAATGTTTAACAATATTTGAAGAGCATATATATATATATATATATATATATATATATACATATATATATATCAGTAGGCATAAATTTAAGTAAATCAACTAACATTAGTAGTAAAGAAGAAAGGGCCATAACCTGATACTGAGTTTCACAGTTCATTACTTAATAGTTATTCCTCCTGAAGCTGAATTAGTAGTTACTTAATCGTAGTTCTTCAGGAGGCATGACTGAATTGATTAGTTACTGATTAACTAATAGTTACTTAACACAATTAAAAAATGCTATGACATACTGATTAGTTAACACATATTCCTTAGTAGTTAATAGTAGTTACTTAAGTGTTAATGAAGAACTACCGATTAATTCTGCAGTAATTCCTTATTAGTTATGCAGTAAGTACGATACAGTATTCTAAAGTGTTACCGAATTTTGTTTCTAGCCCTTACGGTTCAAAAGTTATTGACACAAACATAAGTGCAAATTTGGACAGCTGGTGGCACTAGAGGGATTGAGTTAAAGACTCCAAATTTGCTATGGACAAAGGTGAGACTGTCCTCTAACTGTGTGCCAAATTTCACAACTTTCCCGCAAGCGGTTCTATGGGCTGCCATAGACTTCAAGAGCGGAAGAAGAAGAAGAAGAAGAAGAAGAAGAAGAAGAAGAAGAAGAAAAAGAAATCTAACGATTACAATAGGTGCCTAAGCACCTTCGGTGCTTGGCCCCTAATCAGTTTACTATTATTGTGTGGATGAAACCATTGTACCAGTCGCACTGAGACATTTAAAATGATATCAAACATGAGTGTGAATATCAATTCATACAAAACAGTTATTTTGCATGTAGGCAAAGTTCCTGGGGTTATTATAATAAGGTTATAACCTTTTATTCCAGGTTTAATGCAAGCTCTGTCTATAGCTTTTGTGGTTTAATGTCAGTTACAACAGAAAATCATTTTGATTCATCCCTCAGTTGAAAAACAAATAAAATCATCCAATACAGAAAGGTTTTTATTTGTTATTACTTAAAATTGATCAGTCCACCTTGAACTAAGGTTGACAACATTTACAATTTAGAGACAAAAGGAAATGTTGATCTCATGTCATAAAGAAAATAATTTGTCATCCATCCAAAATCTTCAAAAATGTTTTATATACTTTTACAGTTTTTTTGATTGCTTAAATACTATAACCAGGCTTTTGAACTAAAATTTCAAAACCGTAACACCATTTATCAAAAAGTACACCCATTTCCCTAAACTGTAAACACTATTCCCCTGTTTTGACACATGAATCAGATTTGTTGAACTGTCACTGCAAAACCCTAGACACAAATACCTTCATTTCTCATTGCCTACACCATATTGTCATTTAGAAAGCACTAGCATTCAATATTGTTCACTCAAGTCAGCATAGCTTAAGCTCAATTAGCACACAGTTACCCACGTGGAAACACTAAGAGTCAAAATTTATCACACACTAATCAGAACCTTGTAGGATTATTCCCGAACAAAGCTCACCAAATTACCACAAACTCCACATTCCAAAGATCAAAGAGTCAACTCATTCCCTTACTGAACCATTTGTGAGCCATAAAGTTGGACCTGGAAACTAAAATGGCTGATCGAAGATGGCCCCTCAACGTCTGCTTACAGTTTTTCTCAATTGTTTACACACAAATATTGGTACTTGAGACACAATGACCACAACATGTAACTCATGCACCAACCCCCTGAACCAATTCTGCTAAACTATAAGCACAATTCCTGCTTTACACTCACATTGCAGTTCTAAAACACACTTTTTTCAAAACACTACACACAATTCTCTGCATTTGGCACAATTTTCAGGCAGAAAAATCTCTTGTTTTCACAAGGAACACACTGCCATTCAAATATGCACACTGACTCATCACATGGGCAAACACCTGTCACACATTTTTACAATTAGCAAACAGAGCTTTAGCATAAAAGGGCAACAGGTGAGCTCTTCTGTTTTGGAGCAATGGATGCCAACAATGGAAACAGAGGCAGAGCAGCATAGTTTTTTTTTTACTGTAACTGTATACAGTAAATTCTTCTGTTGTTTTGTACTGTATGTGCAACTTTGCGTTGGTTGGGATGTGCACTGTACATTGTTTTTGTTGGAAAAATAAAATATATTTGTTATTTGTTACGTGTATTTGTGTGTTCTGACTATATATACATACATATATATATATATATATATGTGTATATATATATATATATATATATATATATATATACATACATATATATATATATATATATATATATATATATATATATATATATATATATATATATATATATATATATATATATATATATATATGTGTGTGTGTATATGTATGTATATATATATATACTACAAACATTTTACAACACACTTATGTATGTACTGTCTGTAGTAAGTGTAACACTGAACCAAATAAAGACCAAAGTCATTATGATGAATGGAGAAGTGTTTTCCATTCATCATAGTGTTTTACATAGAGCACATCAGTGTTCAACTGGTTCTTATAAATGTCTATTCATATGATGGTTTGTGTGTGTCATTTGAAAACAAAATACCATTTTGAGAAGAAAGAACATTGTTTTGAATGTAAAGTTTCATTTTGCAGGAGAATTGAGGGGTTTTGCCCATTGTGTGTGTGTTTTTTGATTTGTGTGTAGAGTTCTGAGAGTATGAGGCATGCTTTCAGAAAATGTGTGTAAACAATCAAGAAAAACTGTAATTACAAATGCATTTGTTTGCAGTAACAGAGCAAAAGATCAAAGAGACTCTCTTTCGCTGTGTTGACTTTAAGAAAACAGATGGATCAGCAAACACCAAGGTGTAAATTCACGGTTATCCGAAAACTCGGCCCTGCGACACATCTTGAGGTGAAGATCACAGCAGGGCACCATGGGAATCACCCACAAGAAACTTTCCCTCTGCCCAGCTTTGCATTTCAAAAGACATTCCAAAGTTTCAGAGACAATTTAGAAAAATACTGCCAGATATATGAACTTATCACCAAAAACAGTCTCTAACATATCATATGTATTAAGCATGTTTTATTTTGTTCATGGAACGTATGTAATTCTTTCTGTGTGTTTTAAATATTGATTACTGGTAAATTTGAAGAAAATCTACCTCAATTACAGAAAGTGTGTACTGTTTGGTATGGTTGTGATGGATGAATGCTTTCCAGTATTTTGATGCAAAATTGATTTGTGTAAGATGTATGACTTTTGAACCAGCAAAATTAACTTCTCAAAGTTCTGACCAAAATCCCTAAGTTTGAGAACAAAGGACTGTAAGGACAGTATGCTAATTGCATACAAGGACAGGAGAACTGGGCGTGGGACCCCGCCCAAAACAGGACCTGATTGGCTAAAACAATCAGAAAGGCGGAACCAACAAACCGTTCAAAACTCAATACCGCGCATTGTGAGCTTGCTTGCTTTTTGCTTTCTGCTTTTGCGTTCGGCTTTTGCACTTCGTCTTGGCATTCGCTGAGGCGGCGGACCGAACATCGTCCTGCCTGCAAGCCAATCCATTTCAAGACTCACTCAAATCCCTGCAAGAAACTTCGTTGAACTTCGCAGCCGAGGACTCACCAAAAGTCCTTTGTTCCAGCAACTCCTTGAGACGCAGAGAGACACTCACGCAGCAACGCGTAAACCCTGCTATCCAACAAAGACTCCATTTTCTGCAAAGCCAACTTCTTCCCCACGGACGTCGTCCTTCAGAACTCTTGACCGAGCCACGCGCTTCCTTCAACTCCGTCACGAAGGGAACACGCGCTTAAAGGAGCAGTCAACGCAAGTAACACAGGTCTCCTAATTTTGCTGAGCTGGTGCAATTTTATTAAGCAAATGAAACTATGGTTGAATTGCTAGTGTATTAATTCTCTCAGGTTACGGTCAGAGAAACTTGTTAAAAGCTAAACAACTGGGGAATCCATTCACCTCCAAACAATAACCTCACCATTTCCCTGTAACTGAATGAATGTGTGTGTGTGTGTGTGTGTGTGTGTGTGTGTGTGTGTGTGTGTGTGTGTGTGTGTGTGTGTGTGTGTGTGTGTGCGTGTGTGTGTGTGTGTGTGTGTATGTTTTTCGTTAGATTAGTTTGTGCGTAGTAGTTTTAGTTCAATAAAGTCTTGTTTGATTTTCCATACATAGTGTCTTGTGCTGTGCTTACCAAATTGCTGCCTTAAACAAAGATCATGCTACTTGCTCATAATCTTAATCATAATTATTAATCATAACAAAATATTATTACTGTTGGCCACAGAATAATAATTTTGTCCAGAATTGGTAAAAATACTGTAACCTCAATTTTTCGGTGGACGAATAATTGATAAAGTGTTAAATATTGATTCTGAATCATTCACAGTTAATCCGGTTCTTATTCAGTGTAATTTAATTAAATTTTTGATTCGATATTTGGGTTTAATTCCTACAACCTTCAATAGAGAGATAAAAGAGCGCGAGTCAGTTCATTCAGTTTTGGAACGGGATTGAAAAGGTCTAGGACACTAGAGAGGAGGAGGAGGAGGAGGAAGAGGATGAGCAAGAGCAGTAAGGAGTGGAGGAAGAGGTGAAGGAAGAGGAAGAGGAAGAGGAAGAGGAAGAGGAAGAGGAGGAGGATGAGGTGCAAGGAGACAAGGAGTCTCAGATTAAATTTATGCCACTGGTTGACCATGTCCTTGTCCTATGACGGAGGCTGGGCAATGAGTTCAGCCAAACTTAAGTTGCTTCACCGTCGCCTCGATCATAAGAACCTTCAGGGAGGAAAACAGGTAGGTGTACCTCAGTGTACTCTTCTGTAACTTTTGAGTGCTGTACTCTGTTACAACACATGCATCAAATTGCCTCACATACAGATAGAGTTTCTGTCTGCTTCCATTTTGTAAAAAGGATGAGTTACAGTAATCAGTACTTCTACTTTTGTAGAACACAGAGACAATGGAATGGAAGAAGACTGACTAGACATTTCAGTTGATGTGTGCCAGGGGTGGATCAGGCATGCAAGAGGATTTTACCCCCGCTGACTGGATAGGACCAGTACAGCCTGTGATGTTGACTAGATTCTCTGGCCTGTCCCATATTAAAGATGTGATGCTGGGGCAGAATATTTTTTTGTTGTTGTTTGGTGTATTGTACTGTACAGTACATTAAGGAATAAAAAATGTGCAAATGTTTACATGTGTTCATCATGTGAAAAGTTCTGTGAGGGGAGAACCACAAGCAACATTACTTATTACTGGTTTTTGTTTTTGTAGTATTGTTTTGAATTTATCTCACCAGTGTGTAAGGCTATGTTGTAGTGTATGTGTTTTTGAGGGCTTGTGTGTGATGTCTGAGGGCAAAGTTTTTTTAGCAAGAGTGAATGGTTTTGAGTGTAGAGATTCATTTTGACCTGAAAATAGGATGTCTGGGGAATTGAGGCATAGTTTCAAGAAATGTGTTTAAGCAATTGAGAAAAACTGTAACATTCATCTTTCCAAATATCATTAAACCCTTAAAAAAATTACAAAAACTAGAAATGCTGTGCATGATTCAGATAATGCAAAATCCTTTTTTTTTTCCAATGTAAAAAAAACAAAAACAAAAACAAAAAACATTTCAGTAATTCAGTTTAAGGAACTGCCAACAGGAACTGGTTAATAAAAAATACAAAAGTTGAAAACATTGCTGGTCACTGTTGCACTCAAGATTAAGAAAAAAATATATATATTTTTTTATGTATTGGTTATAAAGAATAACTTTTTGAACATTTTGATCTAAATTTTAAAATAAGCAAAATATCTGGAGTTGTGTAAACGTAATTATTTGTGGTGAATGTATGTTGTCTGCATCATGGTATCGTAGTCAGCAAAATATCTGGAGTTGTGTAAACGTAATTATTTGAGGTGAATGTATGTTGTCTGCATCATGGTATCTTCTGTAGGCGGGGCCATGACGTTAAGATGGCCACCGGAATGTAAAGTGGAGGGTGTGGTAAAATTGGCGTGAGCGTGGTCGGAGTACCGCCACTTTTAAGTCTGTGACGTGTTTTATTTTATTTAATTTTTTTGGTTTATTTTTGGTTTGTAGTACTGTTTATTTTTTCAGTATCGTGGGATTTATTTTTCTACTTTTTGTGAAATAAATTTTTGGGCATCAAACAGAAATCCTGTTGTCCTCATCACCTCTAACCGCAAGGTTCATCCACAACATATGGTGTCAGAAGTAAAGGCGGAAAGAGCAGCGTACCTGAACGACGTGTGGTGCTGCAGTAAACAAGGTGCACAGCAGTTACTCCGCAAGCCTGGAAGTTAATGGGTGAATGGAATGCCACCAAAGACAATTTACATTGATGGAATCCGACAACAGGCAGAAAGCAACAGGTAACGGCACGGATAGAAATGTGCTACAACCAAGTGAAACCTCTGCGGCAGGGGGAGGCGCATCCCTCGCGGCACTGGTGAATATGTTTCAAACCTTTCTTCAGTATCAGAGAGAGAGGGATGAACGGCAGGATAAAGAGTTGTCGCGACGAAAGCAGCAATTCAAAGTCCTCACACACCAAGTTACGCAGCTACAAATGGATGTTGAACATACCAGACACGGAGTGTCAGCAAAAGACCGATTAACTGCATCAGCGCCGACTTTGGGTGCACAATTGCCAAAACTTCAAGATGACGATGACATTGAGAATTATCTTACCACATTTGAAATAGAGCCCTGCATTTCAGCCCGAGCCCGACGGGCCCCGACTTATTTACGGCCCACGGGCCGGGCTTCGGGCCGATTTTCACGTCATAGCTCAGAGGCGGGCCGGGCCTCGGGCCTGTTTTAGGCTTCTCCTCCTTTTAATACTTTGGACGTCCATTAATTAAAATAAACCATGAGAAGCTGATGATGGTAAAACAAACACATGCATAGATATAGTGATGTGCTGGCGGAAACATGATGAGACCATAGCTGCGTCTCATTTCTGAGGCTGCGTGCGCGCGTCCTCATGTTTAGTGTAGCAGAGAGTGCACCTTCAGCGCAACAGCTGGAAGAGTGAGAACTGGATTAAAATTAGGGATGTTCATTTCGGTGTGACCCATTAAAAATACAAAAATGTTATTTTCAAGGCTTTAGTTTTATACATGTTCAAATACGGCGTATAAAACAACAGAATATGAGTATTCACACATCACGCACCCACAGCGCTTGAATGGAGAAATCGCGCCGGCGCCTTGCGCACATAGCCTACACAACATAGCCTATCAGTTCTCACATTTTTAACTTGACATCACAGCCTGTTTATTATCAAAATAAAATACAGTCAATCAAAGTTACACTGCTCAATGTATAGGCTAGTCTGTACAATCTGTGGCATTCAGCGCTATAGACTCACTTAAAAAGCACATGTGAAGGATGTATTGTTGGAACGCGAGCGAAGTAGCCTATAATTTACATAATAAATAATAGTTTAGCATTCAAATACTTCACAAATATGGAAACATTTGAATTTGTGTCGAATTGGAGAGGTAGGCGACATGTTCTTTTATTTTTCGTTATGGTTCTGTTCTGAATAGGCTACCATTTATAGGATATGTTGTCTATAGCTATATGTTTATAGTTTGTTTTCTTTTTAAACCGTCTAACCGATAGTATTAATTGGTCCAACTTCTTGGTTAACAGTTAACTAGTCAATTATGAGCATCCCTAATTAAAACTTTCCAATGCGGATGCTGTGCTTTTTCTCTCACTATTCTCTTTCTCTATGAGAGTGTTCTTCTGGCTGTAGCATGTTGTCTCGCTTTTCAATTGAAAATAAAATGACCATGTTCAGTGGTGAAGCTTTGATTTTGATGCACAGCTGTGGTGTAAGGTAAGACAAACTGTAAGTTTGTTTTTAAGCCAGTTTTGTTTTTGTTTTTTTGTTTTTCCACACACTGTTACGAGCAGCAGAGCAGCCCACCTGAGAAAGTAGCTTTTTACTGTGGTAGTGCTAATAAACGTTTAAACTAACATTGTGATATGTTTATATTAGTGTTTTATGTCTATGGCTTTTATTGAACAAGTGTTGATTTGAGAGTCTAAATCGATCAAACGTGCTCATCTCACTGTCGGCCGCTGCAGTCGTCACTTTAAGAAACAAACTTCAATTTAATAAACAAAGAAGTGCTCCAAACATTTTTCTAAATGAACTTAATAAAGAAACGAAAAGGATTACAACTACTTTGCAATTACAAACAAAACTGAACATTTTAATGGCTGCAACAAAGTCTGCGTTATGGAGAGGATTAAAAAAAAAAAAAAACGGGCTCCAGTCGGGCTTGGGACGAAAATTCTGACAAGCTGACAGACACGGGCCGGGCTAGGGCCTGAGCGTCTCGGGCCAGGGCCGGGCTAGGGCCAAGATTTGTGGCCCGTGCAGGGCTCTAATTTGAAAGACTGGCACAAGTTTATAGTTGGCCACGGGACGATTGGGCTGTCCATTTAATTCCGTTACTCACGGGAAAAGCAAGAACTGCATTCATTTCTATGCCTCCAGCCTCCATAATGGATTACGACAGTCTTAAACAGGTAATACTCAAGAAATATGAAATTAGCACAGACACTTATAGACTGAGATTTTATGCGTTAGATACACCAGCTGATGAAATGCCTGTAGAGTTGTATGTTCGACTCAAGGACTTGTTTTCCAAATGGGTGCGATTTGATACTACAACTAAAACGGACATGATGGAAACACTGGTGTTAGAACAATATATGCGTGTGTTGTATCCTGAAATACGCACCTGGGTTAAAGAGAGAAATCCTGTGACTGCAGCAGAGGCAGCGAACTTTGTGGAGGCTTACGTTGCGGCAAAAAAAGGATCCTCTGGAATACTACGATATGCTGGCAGCCTGCAGTCTTATAAAGGTAAGTCTGGGGGATTGAGGGGTAGTGTGCACTTGCAGTCGCAAGCCCAAATTTTAAAGCCCACCCAACCTAAGTTCTTACCAACTGTAGCAGTACAGCAGTCAGTATCTAAAGATGAGATTGTGTGTTACAATTGTACAAAACCAGGTCATATTAGCTCTCAGTGTCCGCTTAGGAAGCCTAAATCAGCTGTATTGTGTTATTTACCTACCCCTGTAATGACAGCAAGAGCCACCAAAGACCCGATTGTTTCAGTACTGTTGAATGGCAAGTCAGTGGAAGCTTTAGTAGACACGGGTTGTGCTCAAACATTGGTGCAAAAGCAGTATGTGCCCAGAGAGTTGTGGGAAGAGAACACTTTCTCTGTATGTTGTGTACATGGCGATAAATCCGATTTACCCATTGCTGTTACCCATTGAAGTTAATGGGCAACCATATCTAATGAAAGTTGCTGTTGCCGCTACATTGCCGTATCCAGTTATTTTAGGTACTGATATGCCCATTTTAGCTGACTTGGTGCAAGAAACGGTCTGGGCTGGTGTCGTAACAAGAGCACAAGCTAATAGTATGGCTGATCTGTCACAATCCCCAAATTCTGTACAACAGACCCTTCATGACATGCCATTTTTTAATAAGGAAATAACAGCTGACACAAAGTTAGATGTTGAGGAGAGATTGCAGAAACGTAGACAGTGGGTTGAGGATGTTATGCATATGTCAGAACTGTCTAATGTGAGTCTGGAAGAGCCAGATACTGTTGATGCAGATGTTGACATATCCAACGAGCTAGCAGAGTTGCAAAGAAATGATGAAACGTTGGTTGATTGCCGGGATAGAGCAGACAAAGAAACTGCTATGGATGTGTTGAAAAATTACGTTTTTAATGAAAGGACACCTTTTGTATAGACAGTCAAAAGAAGACGGTATGCAGTTGGTGATACCAAGGCAATACTGCAAACAGATTTTAGAGCTTGGGCATTCACCCAGCCAACATAGCATGGTGGGGCCCAGATGGGTGTCACCTGGGCTGCCTAACTGGGGCCCAGACATTTTTGTCCACGGAGGCCCCACATGGGTTAGCCCTGATGAAATGAATACTGCTCAGTGTGCACACTACAGGCTGTTAAATGTAACACAGAAACATGCTGGAGTTAATGAGATAATTAGGTGATAATGAGCAGAATCACTGAAGGACAGAGGAACAACAAGAACTACAACTTCAGCCACAGCCTTCGATGAAATCAACTGAAGATAAAAGACATTAAATCACTGAAGATCTGATTAAACAACTCCACAAACAGCATTTCCAACTTCACTTATTACTAACCAGATTGACTTTATTTCTGACATACATCTACAAAAGTTGTTATTGAGAATTACCAGAGGTTTAGAAGTTGATGATTTGCTGAAAATAAGTTTGGTTTGATGTCACCGTGATCGAGGTCAGCGCTTACTTCAGTTAAGCAGTTTGACTCTTGACTGTTTTAGTAATAATGTTTCTTTGGCTGCTCTTGCTGTTTGTTATGGCAAGAAAAGCAAGAGACAATGTGTTTAGCTGTTGTCAGCTGTTCGATGATATGAATTTAGTTGTCCTCATGTTATGGCTTTGTTCACTGATCTAATGACTGAGCTTTATATGAAAAAAATTATTAATTTTGTGCTGGATCTTCTCCAGAACAACTAAAAAAAAAAAGTTACAAAAATCAGAGCAGAAGAATAAATCTGAAAAATACAATGTACATTAAATCTTTTAAAACACCTGCAAGATTTATTCACACACAGACATCAAGAATCAGCGTATGATTCTCAACAGTGGTGACATACTTCATGCTGCAATGCATTCTGGGTGCCTCATACAAAACTCATCCATGGCTCCCAGAATGCATTGCAGCATAAAGCATGTCACCATTGTTGAGAATCATATGCTGATTCTTGATGTCTGTGTAAGTGAATCTTGCAGGAGGTTTGAAGTGTTTAGTGAACAATGTGTTTTTCAAATTTTCTGATTAAAACATTTTTGTTGTTGTATTCAAGAAAAGATCCAGCACAAAGTTAATCACATTTTGCTCATAAAAAGCTCAGTCATTAGATGAAGTCAATTAAGCCACTAAATGATGACTATATTTTTAACATTTAACAGCTGACCACATTGTCTCTTGTTTTTCTTGCCATAACAAACAGCCAGAGAAAAAATTAAAAGTTATAGTTAAGAGGCAAACTGCTTAACTGAAGTAAGCGCAGACCTTGATCACGGTGACATCAAACCAAACGTATTTTCAACAAATCATCAACATCTAATCCTCTGGTAATTCTCAATAACAACTTTTGTAGATGAATGTCAGAAATAAAGTCAGTCTGGTTAGTAATAAATGAAGCTGGTAATGCTGTTTGTGGAGATGTTTAATCAAATCTTGAATGATTTAATGTCTTTTATCTTCAATTGATTTCATCGAAGGTTGTGGTTGAAGTAAGTCATAGTTGTTTCTCTGTCCTTCTGTGATTCTGCTCGTTATGACCTAATTATCTCATTAACTCCAGCATGTTTCTGTGTTACATTTAACAGCCTGTAGTGTGCACACTGAGTAGTGTTCAGTTCATCTGGGCTAACCCATGTGGGACCTCCATGGAAACCGTGGACAAAAATGTCTGGGCCCCAGTTAGGCAGCCCAGGTGACACCCATCTGGGCCCCACCATGCTATGTTGGCTGGGCAGTGCCATGGTCTGGACACTTGGGTTTTATGAAGTCACTGATGAGAATTGCTAAGAGATTTTATTGGCCTGGCATGTACATTGATGTAAAAGATTTCTGTAGGCAAATCACCTTATATAGCGCCATTGGTTCCTATCCCTGCAGTTAGCACACCATTTGAGAGAATAGGAGTAGATGTTGTTGGTCCACTGCAAAAGGGTCAAAAGGGTAATCGATTCATCCTAGTCATTTGTGATTATGCTACTAGATACCCAGAAGCATATCCACTAAGAGAGTTTACAGCGAAGCAAGTGGCAAATGCACTACTCCATTTCTTCTCACACGTAGGCATCCCAAAAGAAGTACTAACTGATCAGGGCACAAATTTCATGAGCCGCATATTGAACCAGGTTTATCAGTTGTTGGGCATTAAAAGGGTGCACACTACTCCTTATCATCCCCAGACTGATGGGCTTGTTGAACATTTAATCAGACACTGAAAAACATGCTGGCTAAATTTGTCTCTGACACTGATATATTTGTCTCTGACACTGATAAAGATTGGGACAAATGGTTACCATACCTGTTATTCGTGAAGTGCTTTTCACTTACCAAGTGAGGGGTCCACTGAACATGCTGAGAGACAGCTGGGAGATCAACGACAAGTCACGTAAGCGAAACTTGCTTTCATATGTGTTGCAGATAAGAGACAAATTG
The DNA here is from genome assembly GCF_018812025.1 of Megalobrama amblycephala. Taxonomy (NCBI): domain Eukaryota; kingdom Metazoa; phylum Chordata; class Actinopteri; order Cypriniformes; family Xenocyprididae; genus Megalobrama; species Megalobrama amblycephala. Next base: position 14,053,353 of record NC_063060.1, on the reverse strand, counting down.
CAGCAAGCAGTTTCCACGGCCCGTGACAACTCACAGCAAGCCCAAAGAAAACAAAAAACAGTGACACGCCAAGAAAACAGTGTGGTATGACAAGAAAGCCAGAGCAAGGATGTTCCAGCTGGGTGACCAAGTACTTCTACTCCTGCCAACATCTGAGAATAAGTTATTGGCAAAATGGCAAGGCCCATTCAAGGTGAGAAGGAAAGTTGGTTCAGTTAATTATGAAATTGAAATGCCTTCCAGAGAGCAACCACTGCAGATGTTCCACGTAAACATGCTGAAGAAATGGCATGAGAAAGCCTCGCAGCCAGAACTGTCCGTAGCTGCCAAACAACAGTTTCTAGTGAGAGCTGTACATATGGAGGAGGAGCTGGAGGAGCAGTACTTGCCTGTTCATCAGGATGAGGGCTGTCTGGATTTGCAACATCTCCTCAAGGAGCAAAACCTCAGCTCAGATCTGCACAACTATAAGCACATTCTCAGCCTCACACTTTTTGCAAAACACTACACACATTGTTTTGCACAACACTAAACATACTTCTCTACATTAGACACAGAAATCTAACATAATGTCACTTCTTTGCCATTTCAAGACACTACTTTCCAAAATACTACCCTTATAAACCAATTGATTAAACATGGCCGTCAGGTCTGCAGACACTTAGGTGCTTAACTGTAAACTCAACAATCAGGTGCAAGTATAAAAAGGCAAAAGGTGAGTTTATGTGTCTTCAACAAAATGGAAGGCAATGTTGTAGTAAGAGGGAGAGAGAGAAACATCATTGGCCACAGCTATTTTAAATGTCCCGGGCCAACGTGGTGGTAAAATCACAATGTATGTTGCAATCAAGCAGAATGGGGTCCTCCACCAGCATGCCAACTTAGGCCCTTACAACACGGCCCACATATTCACATTTTTAGACAGACTACACAAAATAATCACAGCAGAAGACCAAATGGATGCAGAGCAGATGAGATACATTGTCATATGGGACAATGTATATTTCCATTACATTACCCCACCCTCCCGGAAGGCGCGTCCTGCGCCGTATAACATCCACAAGGGTGGGAGGGTGGGTGTATATTTAAATCAATGAATATTTATATCTGCTCTGGTCCAAAACTGGTTTCATTAGCGTCCACAATTTTCACTCCCATACCTCCTATACTGTCCCTTCCTTAAACCCATTGAGGAGGGTTTTTTTTATTTTTTTATTTACTTTTTTTTTTTTTTTTTTTTTTTTTTTTGGCATGATGGTGGAAGGTTTACGATCTCCAGCTCTATGTCAGGATATCTCTTATTCAAGTCATGGAGGAGGCCTGACCTAATTGATGCAGGGTCTGTGCAAGGATGGATTCGCCATTCAAGAAGATTCTTCCCTCAGTGTCTTGCGAGAGAGGACATTGCCTGTTATGTGCATTAAATGCTATGGCCAGATCCAGCTAGGACAAGAGATGATGCTTAGGTGTTTTTTCTATTTTTTTCTTTTAAAATCATACTTTTGTTTTGTCTCCACAAATGTTTTTGTTCATGTACTATATTGTATTTAGAATATGTTCTGATTTTCAGTGCAAAATGCAACCTTTGGAAAGGCATGGATGTATTGAATGGTTTTACAGTGTGGTGAGAAATAAATATTTTCATCAATGTGCAGTACTGATCTTGTGTGTGCGTGTTTTTTTTGTTTTTTTTTTGTCAATATATTACAGTTTTTTACAATTGCTAACAAGCATTTACCAATACTTAAAATACCTTTTCTAAACTCTTAACACAGCAACACACATACTTCACACAATTAGCCAAATAGTTAATTTTCTGCCCAAAACCATATTTTGTTAAATAAACACAAACTCTACATTTCAAAATGCTAAAAACCTTTTTCAGCATATACGAACTCTATCAAAACACAGCAAACCTGATTCAAAATCGAGTTCTGTCAAAACATAGCACTAGTTTTCTCTCCAACATGAACATATAATCAATCAAAGTGCAATGACTGTCAAAATACTAACAGTTGATGGCATTATGAAAACTGCATTACTTGTCATGTTTTAGTTCTACCAACAGAAAAAATATGAAATGCATAGTTTTTAAAATTCAGTTTCTATACATGTAAGCCATTCTACATTTCTGGTTGAGTGTTGAATGTGTGCATTCTTGGCAACATACTATGTTGAATGAGTCATTACTTTATACAAAGTGCAGTAGAAAAAAAAAAAAAAAAAGAAGAAGAAGAAAGTAACAGAATTGCTCAGCGCAGCTACTGGTCAAATGAATCCCCTCTGCAGAACTTCAGTGCCCCCCTTGGTTGAAATGTCTTTCCGGGGGTGGGTATGTGGTGTTGATGGTGCCCCTATAGAGGGTGGGATGGTGTCCCCTTGGTAGTTAGTGCCCTACACAGACCACATATTCTGCATATATGGAACAGTGGATTCATTGTAGAAAAATTGTTGTAGTATGAAGTTTGTAGTTGTAGCTTTTACAGTTTTTTTCAATTGCTAACATCCATTCTGTAGTCAAATTTTCAAAACTCTAAACACATTTAGCAGAACATCCGTCTGTTGTGGCCATACCATTAACACAATTCATGTCGTTTTCACACAAAATGCAATCAATTAACACATTTCTTAAATGCTTAAATTTTCTTTTCATATAAGCTTACCTCATACCAAAATCATGGATCTTTCTCATCTTATTTGCAAATGCTTAAACACAGCAAGTCAGAAATGAAGACCCAATGTTCCAATCTTTAAATATAGGATAAAACCTCTAATTCTGCAACAACAGCAGCTCAAAAGTATTGAAAAAATACATAAAACAAATACTGAAACAATTGATAAGCATTTTTAATTAGCAGATCACTGAAATATTGAGAAATAACAGATTCCAGTCTCAGTTGGAAGCATAGTGAGGGGTTGGACTTCTTTCCATTACATGGACATACACAGTAAAATAGGACTCTTTGAATCGGATTTGTTCAGTGTGGATGAAGAACAACACAGAGGAGCAGAGAGAAAATAATATCTGGGTAAGGGAGAAGAATAGATGAAGGAGGAAAGGAGAAGTTGGATCAGGACAAGGGAGAAGAAGAGGTATGGGAGAGGAGGAAGAATGCTGGACTGTGCATCTCTGTTTTTTTCACTTACACGTGGAACCTATGAAAGCTTATTTCTGCCATGAATAGAAAATAAAAAAGGTAATTATGTCTTTTTATCTCACAACTCAATTCCTATAGTTTACATATCACAATTCGGAGGGGAAAAAGTCAGAATTGTGAAATGTATATTCACAATTGCAAAATAAAAAAAATAAAAAAAATAAAAAAAATAGAATTGTGAGATAAAAAGTCACAATTACCTTTTATACTCTTTTATTCTGTGGTGGAAAAAAGCTTCAACAGTAACCAAAGGCCATGTATGTTGGATTTGTTGTTGATCAATGGCAGCAATTTCATGTTTTCATTTCAGTAAAAGCTTCATGTAAAGCTTTTACGATTCCACTACCACTGTTCCATATATGCAGAAATATGTGGTCTGTGTAGGGCACTAGCTACCAAGGGGACACCATCCCAACATCAACACCACACACCCAGGGCAACATCAACACCACACACCCAAGGCAACATCAACACCACACACCCAACTCCAGAAAGAGATTTCAACCAAGGGGGACACTGAAGTCCTGCATAGGGGACTCATCTGACCAGTAGCTGCCCTGAGCAATTCTGTTACTTTCTTCTTCTTTTTTTCTACTGCACATTCTATAAAATAATGACTCACTTCTGTTGCCAAGAATGCACACATTCAACACTCAACCAAAAATATAGAATGGCTTACATGCATTATACTATTACTGTAGTAAAAGGAAACTGAATTATAAAAACAATGGATTTCATATTTTCTCCAGTTAGAACCGAAACATGACAAGTAATGCAGTTTTCATAATGCCATCAACTGTTAGTATTTTGACAGTCATTGTGCTTTGATATGTTCATGTTGGATAGAAAACTAGTGCTATGTTTTGACAGAACGACTTGATTTTGAATCAGGTTTGCTGTGTTTTGATAGAGTTAGTATATGTTGAAAAAGGTTTTTAGCATTTTGAAATGTGGAGTTTGTGTTTATATAACAAAATATGGTTTTGGGCAGAAAATTAAAAACTATTTGGCTAACTGTGTGATGTTTGTGTGTTGCTGTGTTAAGAGTTTAGAAAAAGTACTTTAAGTATTGCTAAACGCTTGTTAGTTATTATGGAAGCTTTTTTTCCACAGAATAAAAAAGCATAAATGGTAATTGTGGCTTTTTATCTCACAATTCTATTTATTTATTTATTTTATTTTACTTTATTTTTTGCAATTGTGTGTTGACATCTAACTTTTTTTTCTCAGAATTGTGAAATATAAAATATAGGAATTGAGAGAAAAAAGTCTAGTGAGATAAAAAGACAATTACTTTATTATTTTCTATGCATGGCAGAAATAAGCTTTCATAGGTTCCACATGTGTAAGGGGAAAAACCACAGAGATGCACAATCCAGCACACATTCTTACTCCTCTCCCATATACCTGTTCTTCTCCCTTGTCCTGATCCAACTTCTCCTCTGCTCCTTCATCTGTTCCTCTCCCTTACCCAGACATTTTTTTTCTCTCTGCTCCTTTGTGTTGTTCTGCATCCACACTGAACAAATCCGATTCAAAGAGTCCTATTTTACAGTATGTAATGAAAAAAACTTCAACACCTAACTATGCCTCCAACTGAGATTGGAATCAGCTATTTCTCAATATTTCAGTGATCTGCTAATTACAGTTTTTTTCAGTTGCTAACAAGCATTGTTCAATACCGAAACCACATTTTCAAAACCCTTCACACAGTTAATCTCACCTACAAAACTCACTCAGACCAACATAACACTGGTAACAATTCTCATTCAGAAAACACACATTTCATTCACAACACACTGACCTAAAAAACACTAACAACAGGAAGCATTACATAATTGATGAACTTTTCTTTTTTAAAGTTTCAATGATTTTCCACATAAATCACTTCTTCATATAGAATACTGTAACACAATTTCACTTTATTGAAAGCATTTGTAACATGAATGAATCAGAAACTAATCAAAATTTCATTTTTTATATGAATATAGTACTTGAAAATTATAACCAAAAGGTGAAAAAAGAGGGGGAAAAACTCCAGGGCTGCAATGATAATAAAAAAAGAATAAATAAAATACATTCTACACATTACTGTAACAGCATGTGTAGTTGTTCATTATAGTAAATTACAGTCATGGTTCTAGTCTGCTCTCTCTCTTGCATTGGAGGGGGTGGAATTTCAGCTAAAATTGCAATTAGCTTGTAATGATTATTTTTTTCATTTTTGGCTATAAAAATGAGAATATTTTAAAATAATTACTGCATAAAAGCTTGGAATTTGCCATCATTCTGTTTTGAATGTGTTTTTAATCATTTTGAATGCAGTGTGTTAGCATTAGAAAAATGTGCTGAAAATACATAGTATTTTGCATGTTGTGGAGTACGAATGGGAAAAGAGTTCCTGAATTTTGAAAAGTGTGGTCACTGAATGCATTTTGTCTGAAAGCAATGAAAAATGGTTCACAGTTTGGTCTGCATTGACTTCTGTTTCGCTGACTGTGTGAAGAGTTTTGAAAATGTGGTTTCGGTATTGAACAATGCTTGTTAGCAACTGAAAAAAAACTGTAAAAATGCTTATCAATTGTTTCAGTATTTGTTTGATATGTTTTTCTATACTTTTGAGCTGCTGTTGTTGCAAAAGTATAGGTTTTATCCTATATTTAAAGACTGGAATATTAGGCCTTCATTTCTGACTTGCTGTGTTTAAGCATTTGCAAATAAGATGAGAAAGATCCATGATTTTGGTATGAGGTAAGCTTATAGCATTATATAAGCTTTAAGCATTTTAGAAACGTGTTAATTGACTGCATTTTGTGTGAAAACGACATGAATTGTGTGAATTGTTAAAGGTATGACATGAATTGTTAAAGGTATGGTCACAACAGACGGATGTTCTGCTAAATGTGTTTAGAGTTTTGAAAATGTGACTACAGATTGGACAGAAGTATGTTAGCAATTGAAAAAAATTGTAATGTAGTATACTCTAACAATATCTCTGAAAAAATCAAACCCAGACTATATCATTAAAAGTATAAAAGTTACAAGTGTTTAAGATTGAGCACAGCAGTGTGTAAATGAATCCATATGTTCCATACGGTGTCAAAGTTGGGTTTTGTTAAATTAATGTAAAGTTTTGAATGAAGTGTTTCATTTTGCAAAAGATCTGTGGTGTTCTGCTATTTGTGTGTGTGGATCTGTGAATTGTGTGTAGTGTTTTGACAAAATGAGCATTGTTTTTAATATTGTGCTTAAGCAATCGTAAAAAACTGTAATAAAAATAAATAAATAAAATACATTCAGGTAAATAATAGATAAAGAAATAAATGACTGGTTCTCAGCAAGTTTAAGATCCTCTTAAGGCATTAAAAAATAATAAATAATAAAATTAAAATTAAAGGCCTTTTCTTCATTAGATTTAACGATGAGAAGTAATGACACAGTTCCAAACATAAAGGTTTGGAAGTGTTTTCAGGAATCTATTCTTGTGTAAAAAGAATTTCCCAAAAATAATAAATTGTGTTAATTGCCAAGTCATGTATTTCATCTTTCATAAATATGCCAAATATTACATTTTCATATGTTAATTCAGGTAAATCTTCAAATTTAGGATGTAACCAGTAATGCAAACCCTCCCAGAATGCATGGGCAAATTTATAATCATAAAACTGATGTTCTGTTGTTTCAATCTGATCAACACAAAAAAAAACAACAACTGTTAACATCAAGACCAAATCGACATCTCAAAAATTCTCTGTAAGGATATACTCCATTAAGAATTTTAAAGTGTACTTCCTTTGCTTTTGGCACAACTGGAAATTTAAGATATTTTGTTCTTAAAATCTTAACTTCAACACTGGAAAAGTTTTGAAAGTTTTGATTATGTAATATATAATTCCTTAACAAAGCTTATACAAATAAATGTGAAATGTGAATGTAGTGTGTTTTTCGTATTTGATGCTAAGCATATCCCTTCATGTCCAGGAAATGAAGTACACAGAGATTGTGTCGTGTCTAGGAACTTTCCACTGTAAATTCGATGAATTAAATGTTACACATAATTTGGATGTAAAACGTAAAATGTTGCACATTTTATTGTTACAGAGACTACAGAGATTAGCATACCTCCTAATCTTGCAAAAGAAGCTCCACAATCATGCACTTGTTAAGTGTGTCCCATTAAGTAAACAAAATTCTCAAAATATTGGAACATTTTCGCCAATCTCCAGAAATATGTCATGTAGAAAATTGGCCATGTGCAAAGACAGCAAGTACGGTCATCAAAGGCTGCTAGTGGACACTAGTGAGTCTCAATTTTGAGACTCTTCTCCATTAAAACACATATTTACATCCTCATGTTAGATATTGGGCCTAACTCATTCTTTATGTTTACCTATAATCAATTCCATATCTTAATAAAAAGGATCATCTCCATCAGAGACCTCATGGTATGCTCTACAGCAAAGTGCACTGTAAGAAGAACACTGTAAAATGCACGGTAACTTGCTGGCAGCAATTAGCAAGTAAGTTGCTGTAGTCCATTTGACAGTTCGATTACTGTAAATGCAATCACATTCAAATAAAAAGTACTGTATCTTATTTTACAGTAGCAATCACAGTACAGTACTACTGTAAATGTATTCACAGCAACTTGCTGGCAGCAATTGGCAAGTAAGTTGCTGTAGTCCATTTCACAGTGCGATTGCTGTAAATGCAATCACATTAAAATAAAAAGTACTGTATTTTATTTTACAGTAGCAATCACAGTACAGTACTACTGTAAATTTATTCACAGCAACTTGCTGGCAGCAGTTGGCAAGTAAGTTGCTGTAGAACATTCCACAGTATGCATACTGTAAATGTAATCACAGTAAGTTCTAAAATGATGTTTTAATCACAGTAACTTGCTGGCAGCAATTAGCAAGTAAGTTGCTGTAGTCCATTCCACAGTATACTTACTGTAAATTTAATCACAGTAACCTTACAAATCCTGTATGTGTTTACAGTAATAGGATAGTAGGATGCTGTAAATGTTATCACCACAAATATTTGACTACTGTAAAATGTATTACTGCATTAATTTTTGTCTCAAAAAATGCCATTTATTGACAACTTTTAACATTCAAAATGAGAAAATATATAAAATAAAAACCATAGCATAAACATAGAATTAGTATTTTGCAATAGGAAAATGTTTTTCTGTAAACATTTCATTTTTTTTTAAACAACAAATTTCCAAACATGCAAATCCATCCTGTTCAAGTTTTAAGGAAATGTAAAAAAAAAAAAAAAAAAACTGTAGAACTTAAAATTTTTCTTCCAAAACTGTATTTATCTTCTACAACTGGACCTGAAATGGTCAACTTCCTGGAGTCTTCTTCCCTGCAGTGGAAGAAATTAGTTAGTAATATAAAGGTTTATAAGCAAGACTGATGCCTTGATGACAATATATACACAATTTGAACTGGCTAAATTAAATGTAATACAATGTTAACTTCTGTATAAACCACGACTCTCCACGTACAGCCACCAACTTCAACTACCCACCCAAACTGGCTTCCTGGAGCCATTTTATAGCCCTGGCTCTTCCCCCTGGATCATACGATTTTTTACAGGAAACAGTACAGTTTATAAATACACAAATAACATTTCAGTATTTATGAACTGTTTTGTGGGTTAACATTCTTATTTCCATATTTGAGGTGTCAATGTTAATTAAATCAAATCAGTATTTGATGTGACAACCCTTTGCATTTAAAACAGTTTTTAGGTACACTTGCTCATAGTCCTGCTCCAAAGCAGGGTTTTAACCCCTGGTAAATGCACTGATAAACCCAATTACTGTGTGTAAATGAATCCATATGTTCCATACGGTGTCAAAGTTGGGTTTTGTTAAATTAATGTAAAGTTTTGAATGAAGTGTTTCATTTTGCAAAAGATCTGTGGTGTTCTGCTATTTGTGTGTGTGGATCTGTGAATTGTGTGTAGTGTTTTGACAAAATGAGCATTGTTTTTAATATTGTGCTTAAGCAATCGTAAAAAACTGTAATAAAAATAAATAAATAAAATACATTCAGGTAAATAATAGATAAAGAAATAAATGACTGGTTCTCAGCAAGTTTAAGATCCTCTTAAGGCATTAAAAAATAATAAATAATAAAATTAAAATTAAAGGCCTTTTCTTCATTAGATTTAACGATGAGAAGTAATGACACAGTTCCAAACATAAAGGTTTGGAAGTGTTTTCAGGAATCTATTCTTGTGTAAAAAGAATTTCCCAAAAATAATAAATTGTGTTAATTGCCAAGTCATGTATTTCATCTTTCATAAATATGCCAAATATTACATTTTCATATGTTAATTCAGGTAAATCTTCAAATTTAGGATGTAACCAGTAATGCAAACCCTCCCAGAATGCATGGGCAAATTTATAATCATAAAACTGATGTTCTGTTGTTTCAATCTGATCAACACAAAAAAAAACAACAACTGATAAACCCAATTTTAAATTACAATTTTGAAATGTTCCTTTAGCTGGGGTTAAAAATGGGGTTTAGAACGGCAATGACATAAGGTTAAGTGCAGTGTGAAAAGCCATAACCTGACAATGTATTCAAGGTAACAATCAGCAGTCTCACCAGATATTAGTGCTTCCAGTCATACTCAATGAAGTCTCTAATGAATGATGCAACATGGGGACTGAGGGACTCATTTTTGCGCTGGACCACCTTTCCAGTCTTTTTGCTAACCTGGACCTTCGAAGTGCACTTACTGTGTTCTGGATTTATTCTGACGAAAAATCTGCAAATATAAAAGACATCATGCATTACCCAATCCAAGGAGAAAAACTGAGACAGTTTAAAATATCACCCATATAGCAGGATTTGCTGCAGCATTGGAGTGTACATCCAAGTTTAGCCCATTAACTCCTTTCCTGTTGTAACAAGGAGAACTTAACATGGAGTGTACCACTAGTAAACAACACAATTTTGAGTTAAAGAATTCTGCATAACTCACATTTGTATTAGTTTCAGATGTTTTCCATGCTTTCTTCAATTCACTGGTTTGCAGGGCAGATAAAGGAAGAAACGTTTTGTGCCACAATATCGCCACCAGCATATTCCATGTTCAACTTACTGGGTAATACAGTGGCATCGCTATGGCTAAATATTGTTCCAGCATTTTGGAAGCCCGGGCATTGAAAACAGCATTGAAAGTGAACACAAAACAAATGTGTTGTTGTGCATCCTTCAAAACAACTTCTCAGCTTTGTACCTCCTCTCAAAATTGAATTGTTTTGAAGTCTGTATCTACTTAATTTCAAGTTAGTACCCTGATGAAGCTCTCATTCTCACAACAGAGAAGGAGTTGACAATCCAGACTTGGTGGATGTTTAACATTCACATGAATCAGCAAATGTCACTATACAAGTAAGAAACTGAACTATCACTTTACATTTACATCTGCTGCTTTTATTATGATATGTCTACTCTGCAACAACTTGTAATTTAGTTAAAATATTTCAAAAGCATGGACCAAAAAAATTCACTAAGCACATTAATGGAAGTTTGAAGAATAGGGATGGGCATTTTGAGTAATTTAGTAGTCATGTACTCTAAAAACCAAGTACTTGTGTATTGAAGTGAAGAAAATAACTGATATGTGCATGAAATTCTGATTTTAAACCAGCTTAATTTCTTTAGTTCATTCAAAAATGAAATTCTGTCATTTACTCACCCTCATGTTGCTTCAAACCTGTACGAGTTTATTTTTTTCTGTTGAACACAAAACAAGATATTTTGTACAATGTTGGTAACCAAACTGTTTCTGATTTTTATTGACTCCCATGGTATTTTTTTATATACTATGGAAGTCAATGGGGACCAGCAATTGTTTAGTTTCCAACATTCTTCAAAATATTTGTGTGTGTGTGTGTGTTCAAAAGAAGAAAGAAACTTATACAGGTTTGAAGCAAATGAGGGAGAGTAAATTAATTTTTGCTTTTTGGTGAACTAACCCTTTAAAGAATGAGTATGAGTATTTCTTCCCATCCCTAGTCAACAATATCAATAACAATTAAGTGCTTACCTCTGGATAAATTCCAGTGTAGTGGCTGCTTCTTCCGGATATTCCATGTTGAATACATAGTATGATGCAAAAAAAACAGCCAGAGCATGAGTGAAATCAGAACGGTCATTCAGTTGGAGGACAACTCTGCCATCAATGGAAAGCATCCATTTTTTTGCTCCCAGAATGGACTCTCCTGAAAATTAAGTTGACATCACACAGCATTTATCCCTGATTGGGTTTAATATTTTACATAAGCATAATTAAGAAAACACCTAAAAATAAGGCATGCAATATTGCATTAGATAAACAACATTAGCTCACCCCTCAAATCTTGCAATAGACATCACTAATCAATGTAACTGAAAGCAACGAAAAAAATAGTTACTTGTCTAACGGTTAGTTAAACACTTGACATTCGGAAAACTTCTATTTTAGGAAGTTTATCACATTCATACTACAGAATCTAGTGCAACTCAATGTAAGATTCATAAGCAGCTGGTGATAGTTTCTGTAGAATCAGTAAATGGGGAAATACTCATTACTGCTAATGGGAGTGCGAGACTCAATATATGTGCGTGTAATACATATATGTGTAATATATGTATCTTTATGAGAGATATTAGTTTTCCTCCATTTTAATAAAAAAAGATCACATAAGACTACCCTTGACACTAGTTAGACTTTTGATGTAAATGTGATCTGTACAGGGTTACTTCCTCTATTAATAATATTTGTATCAAATTCTCACTGTGTGCTGCCTTGTTTACCTGAGCCAAAAAAACTAAACAAAAAAAAACAAAAAAAACAACAAAACCTGCATTGACACCTTATTTGACAGAAGCTCTGCACATACACACTTTAATAAAAAAACTTTGCTAAACTGAGCATACAAAATAATACTGCATGGACACTTGAATTATAAAGCATGATGAGTATGAGCTTTTTAAAGTAAGTTTTGAAAGTATTTTGCCTCTATAAATTTATTGACCTCTTTTTATACTGGATCAGTGACAACTAGAAATTTTTGGAATCTAAGTGTAGGACAAAGTAAAACTTTGTTAACAAAAAGTGAATATTTATAGGTGAAGTCACCATTAAAATTCAGATCTATTGTGTATTGTCCAGTGCTGGGATCTTACCGAGCATGATGAGCCTTGGAGCACTTGGTAGGGACATCTGGGCCTCAACGTCTGCTTGGGTGGAAGTTTCCTATAACATAAAAATAAACAGAAAACACTATTAGAACTCACAAGTACAATATTCATAAGGAAAACTGATTTTGTGGCAATACTGTAAAAAGGCACTTACGTCAGCCAAGAGGAAAAGAGCTTCTTCCTTTTCTTTGAAGTTAGCAATCATGACTTCTATTGCACCAAGTCCAGGATCCATGTCTTCCATCTGTCTCTCAATGCCATGAAGGACTGCCTTTACTTCCCTTTTCCATTTCCAAAGTTGACTTTTGAAATAATGTAGCACTCTTTTCCCCTTGCCAGCAAGTGATTCTTGTAGTCTTGATTCAAGCTCAATTCCTGTCAATGTACAGAAGTGCTGTAGTAAAATCTTCTGCATGAAGAGGAATGGCCACTCTTTTTGTAAATCTGAAATGCTTGGTGAAGGAGTTGCATTAATGTCACGACGCTGTTGCTCATAGAGTAACGTCATGAGGTCATTGACTCGCTTCTGGTTTGCGCCCCTTGTCCCTCCTTGGAATAAATAGCCAATAGCTCTTTTTTCTTCTCATAGAGAGACTCTCGGTTTTCTCCTTCAGGTAGCTGTGATGGCTGCCAGTTGATACAGCCATAGCTATCGGTTTTGGCGCACTTTCTTGATGGTCCAGGTAGGTCTTCGTCCACAGCAGGGACCATTCGTTTTGGTTTTCGAAGTCGTGTTAAGGTATTGTCTCGGTTTAACTCGGATCAGTCTACAAACACGGTGAGTCATGTCATCCTTTCCCACTGTTATCTCGTGTTCAGTCTGTCACATGTTCAGTGTAGCTCTCTCTGTCAGCGACGAGGGATTTACATGTCATAAATGTAGGGAAATAGTCAGGCTGACAGAGAGAATCTCAGAATTAGAGACACGCATCCAAACTTTAATCGAGGATAGTAAGAATGCAGGGGCTTCAGATACTGTTTTGGATGCGACTAGCTTAGTGAACTCTGTACATTGTTCGGTTCCAGCTGTAGAGCCCGCGCAGCAGGGCACTTGGGTAACGGTGAGGCGGCCTAGCCACGGAAAACACCACTCTTCCGTTCCATTAAGAACATCAAACAGGTTCTCCCCACTCAGTGTAGCTCATTGACACTATTATTTAAGAGCTGCTGTGCAGCCAAATTATGTACCAGTTATCAATGTAAAGCTGCTTTGACACAATCTGCATTGTAAAAAGCGCTATATAAATAAAGGTGACTTGACTTGACTTTAAAAACTCTATCCTGGTCCTCAGTTGTTTGCTTAAAGTGTAATATCCATTGCCTAGTCTGTTCTGTCTTCAAAAGACTCAGGGTATTTATCCACAATGGTCTTAGCCAATTCAGCACACTGCCTGAATGGAGGGTTCAAGCAAACCTGTCTTATTGCTTCTGCAATGACTCTCACTATATGCCGTCTATCCGCAGCTTCTGGTCGTTTGCCCTGTGCAAGACACCTTCTTAAATTTCCATGTGTTTTCTCCCACGGCACAGAAAACGTTGATACCCAAGTGCTATTTTGCACAGAAACAGGGATTACAGGTTCCAAAGAAGGCTTTGAATTGGGTGAGGTTTCAGGAGAAGGTACAGGTGTAAGAGATAAAATAATTTCAGTTTCAGAAGAATCAATGGTACAGTCACTTTGCTGAATGTTGTGTTGTATATCTAAAAAGAAAATTAAATGCATTACAATAATTCAAGGCTAGGCATTTAAAAAAAAACATATACATATTTTCAATAACTTTTTACATAACCAGCACTCATAAAACATTGACTACATATCCTCATTTATTAGATACAGCTATGGAATTCAGAGTTTTTGAGATTCATTGGCGTTGTATTTTTTATAATGGCTTTGAGTATTTAACCAAAATTCTTTAAGTGATAGTTCACCCAAAAATGAAAATTCTGTCATCAGTTACTCAACCTCAGGTCGTTTCAAACCTATAAGACTTTTGTTAATCTTTAAAACATAAATTACATTTTTAATGAAACCTGTGAGATTTTTGTCCCTCCACTGAATGTCTGTTCACCCAAAACGTTCATGAAGACATGGTAAAATAAATCCATATAAATAGAGTAGTTTAATACAAATCTTCTGAAGAGACATTATCGCTTTATATGATCAACAAATTTCATAAACACATTTGGTAAATGGAAGCTTAAGCATTCTTGCTTGATGCAAGAACCAACAAGGTTTATTTTCATGCATCAAGCAGGTACAGTCAAGATTCTGTTTATCTAATTTGTGTTCTTTGTTCAATTGATCAATGTTAATATGTGAATAAGAGCCTAAATTAGATAGTTCATCAAAATAAGCCACTGTGTCTCTTCAGAAGACCCAAATTGAACCACTCCATTTATATGGATTTATTTTACCATCTCTTTATAAATATTTTGAAACATCAGTTTTGGTTGAACTGACTTTTAGTGAAGGGACAGAAATCTGTCAGATTTCATAAAAAAAAAAAATAAAAAAAAAATAAAAAAAATCTTAATTTGCATTCTGAAGATAAACAAATGTCATATGGGATTGTAACAACATGAGGATGTAATTGATGTCAGAATTTTCATTTTTGGGTCAATTATCATTTTAATAACACAATTTACCTCTTCTTTTGAAAGCATGCAGTAGTTTCCTGCAGTCCACTGGTGGCAAGAGGTGTTTCAAATCATCTTCCTTTATGAATTGCATGTCATCAGCTGTCCTCACCCCCATGGTTGATAAGTGTTGTAGAATAATTTCCAGTGACTCATTGGCTCCACTGGCTCTTGGGAGCACAGACAACTTCTACGATCTCCCTCAGCTTGAGGCACAACTGCCAAACTTGGTCTTCAAGTGGATTCTTGATACGTTTACCTACAAGTATTGGGAGAAGACGTAACAAGCACCAGTTCTGTGCTGCACTTCCTCCCAATTTCTCTCCATCAGCTCTAATCGCACAAGGGCAGTTATTAGCATCAATACCTTTGAACTTTAGTTGAGAGATACTCCTGTTCAACTGCATAAAAGTAAAGTGTTTCCCAGTGGTCACAAGATGTTTAAGATACAGTTGAAGATCCACAGAGACAATCCCTTCAAAGAGATCATGACCAAGACATGGTGGAAGTCCTGGACGGCAGACATGGAAATGCTGTAAAGAATTGAAAATGGAGTCAAATTTTACTCCATCTACACATTTTTCAGATCCCATAGTCAATTTCATCACACTGCTCCTGTAGTTTTCTACTGTCCTTGATGGGCCTAGCTTAGTAGGTTCATTTCTAAATCTGTCTCTAGTTATAAGGCAGTATCTACAGAAGTGGCTGCTCTTGCTGAAATTCTCTGTGAAGCCTCCAAGTGAATGCGACCCCAGGTTGTCACCTGCAATTGCAATTACTACCCCCTTTACAGTCTGTCCTGTCTCCAGTGTAAAACCTGATTGCTCAATGTCTTTTAAGTCTTTCACAAGGGAGGAGAAAACTTTCTCTTGTCCAAAAAACTGATAATCAGACTCCCTGCACAGCATTGGGTCAATGGATGACCTGTTATGAGGCAATATTTCACCCAGTGCCATATACACAGCTAGGAGCTTGTGTTTCTTTTTGCCAGATCCAAGAGGATTCAATACTTCAAATGCATCTTGATACAAGATAACAGAAACTGAAGAAGGAAACTCTTGTAAAAGGGTATTTTCTTTGAAAGTCTTACCATCCCTCACATCCTCAAGCACATTTGGATCTTTTGGTAAGTGCATTTTTGATGTATTATATTGCTCTTTCACTGATGGCAGGTTCAAAAGGGCTTTTAGAGTGTCTTTCACTGGGACATACTGGCAAAATCGCTCATTACCAGAAGCATCAAAACCTAGATGAACCTGTAATTTTTTTAAAAATATGTCTTCCGGGTTGTATCGGATCTGAACATGCCCTCATTATACATCTTCAATAAGTTCTCTTTTGACAGTCCATCTAAGATATTACAAATTGTTTCATTGGGTATTTCAAGCTTTGACAATTCTTCACGAAGTCTAACAAACAACTCTGAAATTGCATTTGTGCATACTTCTTGAAACTCTTCTATCAGGGTGGATATTGTGGAAGCAGGTAAAAGCATCTTTGCTTGCATTCTTAAGTACAAAAGGGCCAAATTGGTAAGGAAAACATTTCTATCTGTCTCAACATCACCTGAATAATTACCAACCTCTGTCATGTCATCTGTAACGAATGTAGCGGTTCGTACAGTTATTAATCAATTTATGGATGAAATATGAATATAATAATTCATAAGGTTATGAATAAATTATGATTCATATATCGACCCAACGGGGAATTAAACATATATTGTGAATCAATTACAACGAATTATAATCAATTACGTATATGATTAGTTCTGGTTTAGTAATTATTTAGAGAAACTGTTCGTTTGTCCAGCAAACTAAGTCCCTCACAGAATATTATAAACAGAGTTATTTTCTGGCCATGAAAATAACTAAAGCATAAAGCGATCGAAAAACGTTAAAGTGACTTGGTTTTCAGCTGAAAGAACAAACAGAACAATCGAGCGTGAATAACGTTTTAATAAATGCAAACTACAAATACAGAGGTTATACATCTAAATATATATACAAGAATACACACCTATGTACAAGAGTGGAAGTAGAGAAGGAGAGAGAGAAGGCAAGTAGCAAACTCACAACCAGTCCTAGGCCAGCACGGAAATCAGTTTCATCATCTAAGATTGAGAAACGGCAGTATACTTGCATTGGTTGCGTGTGTCGAATTTCAGGTTAGCGCTGGTGCAGTTCGTTGGCTTCCTCCGTTCCGCGGGAAGGTTTCGAACTGAGGACTTGAGAGTGAGTTTCGCTGGAAGATGGCGGTCCCGAAGCTGAGCGCGATGGCAGCGCGTGGTCACCGGAGATGTCCGGGAAAAACGTGCACGAGAGGCTCGTGAGACAATCGGGGAGAGCCGGGAGAGAGAGCCGGAATTGTGCGTCTTTGCTTTTATGACAGATAAGCCGACACACCTCCTTGAGGTGGGGTAGCCAATAACATGGGTGCAAAGTTGGCGGGAAAGCTTTTCCTTTGCTTGGCCTCACGACTTAATCTGCATGATTTATGACTATCAGTTCAGATCTCCAAATGGAGTGTGTTCTTCACAGTATCATTAAACACATAGAAAAATGCATTTGTCAGCGGTGTGACATATCATTCAGTAAATAGCTCGTGTCCGGAGCTTTACGGAGAGACCAAACTCGACAGATCATAAAGGCATAGACAAGAAGTTATGGTTTACAGACAGAATTCCACTATTAAAGGAATGCACACTAGCACAAATACACTCATTTAAACACTAGGAAACATGCATAGGCCCTAAAATATATGAAATATATATTTCGGCATAGTGGTAGTTTGCAAATACAGTTCAAAATGTATGATTGTGTGTTTCTGTGTGTGTCTGTGTGTGTGTTTTTGTGTGTCCCTGTGCGTGTGGGGTGTTGGAATGTGGATCTGGTCAGTCTCTGGCGCTGAGTTTCTTGCCCACAACCGGGGGTTGCTCCTTTTGAAGTCACCAAAAGCTAGGAAAGTTGGACTTTACTGTCTTACCATCGCTTGTCCACAAAAGTGTCAAAGTGGGCTCATCTTATGGCAGACTATGCGGAGCCGAAATGGTTTTACGAACCCAGTTCCAGCATGCTAAAAGCGTTCTGAACATTCCCAAGTTTATTGATTATCCTGATACGTGTGCATATGCTACAGACCCCCCTTCGGCCAACGAAGTCCCCGTGCGGACTTCGTTGGACGGTAACCAAGTTCGACGGCACATGGATCCGGATGGTCACGCAGCAGGTGGTTCCTACTGGTCCTTGAGGGAGGGCCGATAAGCACTTGTTCATGGACTCTTGCATCCCTTTGATCCCTTGGGATAGGATGAAGGCCAGGCCCAGGGCGAGTGTGTACTTGATTGCCATGGAGAAGCGACGGACTGTGTTGGACAGCAGTCCAAGCTTGGGCTTTAGGTGAGCTGGGCAGGACAGGCAGTCGTGAGAGTGCTTGGCGGGCTGCATCAATAGGAGTACTGTCACTTAGCTGGGACCCCCCTTTGTCAATCCTCAGTTCCATTCCTGGATCTAAGGTGTGATGGTGATCCCTGGAGGAAGCTGGGATTTCCAGTTCTGACTGGTCCTCTTTGCTTGAGAGACAGTGCACTGCCAGATGGCTGCGATGAAGGATGGAACCCAGGGGTACCTGGATCCACTTACTTGGATTGGGCAGGCTGACACGAGTGGCGGTGTTGTGCTGATTGTAGGTTAGGGTGGCAGCATGAGTGGGGGTGTGGACGAGCAGTCGATCACCCACATCTCGGCTTGTGCTCTGCGATGACTGGGGTGCGAGGCTTGGCCCTTGGCAGGGCAGCGTGTGTTGCTGGTCATAAGCTGCAACCGGCCCATTCCTTCAGTGTGGTTTCTGAGGAAGAGCTGGTTTGGGCAGAAGCTGCAAGTCTTTGGTGAAACCACACCTGCGAAAGTGGGGAGCCAGGCACAGCCGTGGGTTGCTGTTGTGGTGGGCTACCACATCTGAGGTGTGTTTCTTGGCATGGGTGTTACGCCACCACCTGATATTGACCTTGTCTTTGGGTCTGGAGAGGTTATCTCGTTCACCGCTGGGTAGATTGAGAAGGACAGCCAACTCATTCTGCTCAGGGTCGACGTGCAGTAGGATGGCAGCACCCAGGGAGTCAGTGAGGTGGGCTGGAACAGTCTTGGTGGGTCTGCCAGTAGCAAAGTCCAGCACAGTTTGTGTAGGATACTGAGGAATCCTATTCATAGCCACTCTGTCCATAGAGAAGCTAACTTCTCGCAGCAGGTCTGTCAACAGAGCTATAACCAGCTGATTTCTGGGCAAAGTCATTCTGGAGGACTGTAAACAGTTGCTTCCTTGAGTTCGCCGTTTGGATCAGCAGGAAACTGTGAGTTACAGAGAACCACCACAATACCTTTCCGGGATTTGCAGGTGGTTTGCAGGGTTTGGCTCTGTGTTGCGAGTGGTTCTCTCAGCTGTAGGCGGAGCTTGTTGCGATGCTGATGAGTGGGGTAGGCTGGGATGACACCCGAGCCTCCTGGTTGGTACAGGTGCAGCGGCAGTGGCACCTGCCGTGCCATCAGTAGTTCCTGTGGGGAACACCTGAGTTGACTCCTGTATGGTGTCTGTGATGGCCATGAGCATCAGAGGAGGTTTTACAGTCCAGTCTTTCTGGTCGACTGACCGTGGAAACGTGACTCCTCTGCGTTGCAGTGGAGCTCTGTGCTTTGGGTTTACAGTTTGGACTTGACAGCAAACCTGACATTCTCTGACATACTCTGCCACATCTTTCTGCATGCTGGGCCAGTACGCCACTTGTTTCAAAGTCTCATAAATAGTTCTGGTGCCCATGGTGTTTGGCACATGGTGTGTCGTGGGTGTATATCCGTTCACCCCCCTTTTGGCCCTGTGGCAGTACAAGCTTTGGCGCTGTGAGGGCATCAGGGACATACATTTTAGAAAGTTCACTCCCACACGCAGCATGTGGTTGGTCTTCATGTAGTTGTTTGTGGCCAGGGGCCGTCGTGGGACCAGATGCCGTGAACGGGAGGTTGGAGGGGTATGAGTGGTGGTGCAAAGCATTTCGCATGGAAGTGTTGGCAAGTTTGGTTGTTCAGTGGCAGTGGCAGTAAGGCGGGAAATGTTGCAGGAACAGTCCGCTGGCCGCGGGTTGTTGTTGCCACACTAAGGGTGGGTGAATGGGGTGGGTGTGACCATAGCTTGTTATGCAGGGTGCCAGTCTTGGCAAGGGCATTAGTTTGGTCGTTCACGCCTTTGTCACACCCTGGTTGCTTTAAGCATCTTTTCACCTTTTCCCCGTAAGCGATCGTGTCGTGTGCTTGGGTGAGGTGATCACGTGTCTGGAACATGTGTTGATGTTTCACCTGCTTGTTGTGTTTCAGTCTTGAAACCAGTTTGTTTCCAGCCCAGAAGATGGCATGTGAAACAACGGATCTGGCATAGTGTGAGTCTGTGCACATGAGTTCTCTGATGTTATGGACAGAGGAGACTTGAAGGGTTATGAGGGTAGCTGCTGCTTCACCATACTGACATGACTGGGGACCCCACCTGCTGTTCTGTGGTTGGCAGGGTTGGTTTCTTAACCATCGTACCCCTGCATTTGCCTGTGGGATGCCCTTATGGATGTAGAAACGTCCATCGACGTAGGCCGTGGGCATTCCTTGGCACGCATTCTCTTTGAGGTACCTGTGACAGGTTGGTTGCTGTTGTTGGGGTACCTTTACCTTAAGTGTCAACGCTGGTGTGCTGTTATAGCAGTTTTGGCAGGCAGCTGAGTCTCCGCTCCGTGCAGACTTGTGCTTTCTGGCACGTCGTGGCAGTGGCACTTGCTGGTTTGACATCCTGAAGTCGATGGTGGGTCGCCACTTGCTGTCTGGTTTGACAATGGACCAGATGGGGACTGAATAGGTGCTGTTGCATGGGCAGATAACACCTTTTCCTTCTGTTGAAACGAACAAAGTTTCCTGCACTGGTTACATGTGGGGCGATGTGACCTTCGTACTGCCTGATGAAGGTGGGAGGAGCATTTGGGTGTGTTGCACTATGCACTGTGTGAAGTTTAGTGAGACCACAGCATAAAAAGTCTTTGTCAAATGTCACTTTGAATTTGTTCAAGACGTTTCTGAGTCTTTGACAGTCTGCGTCATTCTTTAGGGCACTTGCATCTTTCTGGATCTGTTGGCCTTTAGGCTCAAACCTTGGGAATGGCTCCTGTCTGTTGTGGTGTTAGCTGTCAGGTTGGCTGTCAGAGGTGCAGCGCCTTTCCTGAGTTTCACAGGCAGGCTGGTTTAGAGACTGTGGGTACTGCAAGGTGTTTGTCCTCCATCAGCTCCGTTCTGCGCACCTGTGTCTGTGGGTACCAGTTTGATGGGAAGTGATGGAGATGCTCTTGAAGGATGCCTGTGAAACTTGTGTTGCTTAAGCTTCCTTCTGGGACCATGGCAGCTGGTATTAAGTTAATGACTGTTAACCTGAGTTTAAAGTCATAGGAGGCCGTGGTCCACTATCCATTCTAGATGGTAGGCTTTGGGAATGCTGATGTCTGTGACCATGCATTCGTTGAGCCAACCTGTGGACTACGTAGGGTGACACTTCAGTTAGCAGTGTGGCTTTTAGAGTGAGTCCAAGTTCCACGCCTTCAGGTGAAAGTGTGAAGGAGCCCAGCATGTGGCTTAGGGTTTGACCACATTGCCTGTTGAGCCAAACAGCACCCCCTTTGGTGTAAAGTGGTACTACAGTTTCCTGTGTGTGGAGCCAAACAGCACCCCCTTTGGTGTAAGGTGGTACTACAATTTCCTGTATGTTGATCCAAATAGCACCCCCTTTGGTGTAAGGTGGTACTACAGGTTCCTGTATGTTGATCAGGATGCAGACCTGTTGGGTGGTCTGGCCTGACAGGAAGTTGGCAGTGTTGACAGGAACAACAGGAAGCTGTACAGTCATTGGGGCCCACAACAACTCATTTGCACGGTCCGTGTGAGCATTAGAGTGCATCAGGAGGTCTGGAACGGACCAGGAAGTGATGGGTTGAATGCCGGTTGGTTCCATTTGAAGTTCAACAACACAGGATGGTACTTGACAGTCATCATGGTTGGACAGACGAAAGTCCTAGTGGGAAAGTGTGTTTGCTTGTTGACAAATGGGAGGTCCGGTGTCCCTTCACTGAGAGCACTTAACAGCGTGTGGCTGAAGGCTGAGTTGTCTGCCCACAGTGTGAGAATAATATCTGTTGTAGTTACATCATTCAGCTGTGAGTCTGTCGTGGACCTTGGAGCAGAGGGAGTTACAGTCTATGGTGAGTTGAAGTACGCCGGGTAGCGAACTTGAACTGTGCTCTGAGACGGGGTTCCCGCGGTTAGCTGGGAGATTTCCCTGCGACCTCTGTGACCTGACCGTCTGGCTCAGGTGGTCTGGGTGACTGGGAAGGCAGAAGTTCACACACTTGAGCCCAGATTTTCAGCGGTCTGGCATTCAATAAGGGCTCAAAACAGTCTAGCAGGTCTTTGTGGGTGAAACAGAGAAACGTGTCCATTTGCGCTACGCACACAGGAGGTACCAGGCTCACTCGACCAATGGTGTGGTGCGTGGGAGCTGTGTGTTCAAGATGGACCTCATTTGGACTGTGCGACTGCACATTCAGCTCACATCTTTGTGACTTGAGAGTCTGATTTTGTCTTTCAGCTTCATTTCTCAGTCTTTCAAAAAGGTAAGGACAGGTTTCTGGGCAGTGATCGGAGCCTGTGATAACTGGTTTGATTTTCTACAGTCCCTTTTCAGGACGCAGTGTCTCTGCTTGGAGCTTGAGCTTCGTTCGACCAAGTTTTGCAGCTGCTGAAGTAGACATGCTGCGTGAGCAGGCCAAGGCTGCCAGATGATCACTCACCGCAGGGTGCAGCTCTCGGAGAAAGCAGAGTTGTTGAAGATGAAATCTTCCTCCATTGCTGGCTGACCACGTGCTCTGAAGTAGGCCATTTGCAGTCGGCTGTAGCAAGTGTATGGGTTTTTCAGTCTGCCCCGTTTTAGGTCCATGGCAGCAGGGAGCCCTTGATCTGATGCAGGGTCAGAAAGCTTTTGGATCAGAGCCTGTCGCAGGTGCTGGCAGTTGGATGTGACAGCTCCCTGGCAAAGTTTCCTTGGCCGCTGGACGTTTTGGGCAGTGGACTTTTAACCCCATTTGGAATTAGGGCTTCTTGACTGGTTAGGGGAAACTCTGTGATGTGTGTTTCCCCTCCCATGCCACTTTTCAGTTCTCTGTAACCAGTGTCAAGTTCATTCACATAGTCTCTTTGTTGTTTCGGAGCCATAACTCCTTTCTGGGCCTGTTTGAGATGATTTTCACAGGTCAGGGATTTGGTGTGTCTGTCTTTCGGCTTAGTCTCTGCTTTGGCTAGGGGAGCTTCGCTGTGTTGGTAGTTTTTCAGTCAGTTCTCTACGCTCCACCTCCAGGTGGAGCTCTGCAAGGGCTTTTTGAAGTCTTTGCAGCTCCTCCTGTAGCTCAGGTTTGGATTCATCCGCTGTCCAACGCTGGTCCTGGGTCTCGACGAGTCGCTGATCGTGGTGACGATGAATCTGGGCCTGATTCCGCCGGGCATCCTCCGCCTGGAGCTTGAGGTTGTGGGCGATGGCTCGGATGACTTTCGCCCATTCTTTGTAGCTCGGCGTCGGATCGTGGGCCATCAGTCGTTTCAGGTTGTCGTCCAGCTGCTCGTTGCTTGGGTGCTGGGGATCTACAGCGGCGTTGGGCAGGAACGTGCTGGTCAGGGAGCCCAACCAGGTCTTGAGTCGGTCCCCGTGGGTGCTGGGGCTGGCTGCTCTGAACACGTTAGCTTGCTGTTGGCGAGAGAAAGACAGCACAAACAGAACCAATGCAAGCACGCGCAGAACTAACGACTTATAATAATGCATCATTATATAATTCTTTGGTTTGGTTCCAGTTAACTGGTGCAGACAGTTAGTGGAATGTAGGCTAGACACTTAATTGTCAATAGCCAAAAGGACCACGCGGGTCAATTTGTGTGGGTGAGTGCCGGATTTAAACAAAGAATTTGACAGGCGGTGGCCCTAAGAGTCCTTTGATGACTCTCGCTGCTCGGTCGTCTATCTATTCCTCAGTTTTCCGTGATGGCTCTCACAGGCTCTGCTTTTACATGAACTGAAAGAAACAAACACAGTGGAAAAGCAAAACAGAACAGAATAGAACAGGATGCAATTAAATGAGAAATAGAGCAGTAGACAAATAGATAGGAATAAAAATAGAATAGCGATAAACTAAAACAGAAGGGCTAGAGGGGAGAAGTGAAACTTAAACTTCCTATTCCAGCTGGGTTTATGACAGTGTCAGGCGAGTGCACTGTTGTGTCATAAAACCTAGAGGGATGGTATGGCTCAAGAGTATAAGGGTTGGCCCGCACCTGAATAATCAAAGAATATGTAATATTCTGTGGCTTTCAATTAGGTGAAGTGACTGTATGTCACTAATTTAGGCCTGGGTGAATTGTGGGTGCTCAGACAAGAACTCAATGGCAGGCAACCTTTCCTCGACGTTCAAACACTCCACTGCGGTGTCCGTGGTCACCTGTCCCCTTTGTAACACGGTGCAACCTCTCAAACAGGGAACATCAGCACAATTGCGCACTTCGGCAAGGTATTTGCGCCAACGGCCCGAGTGACCAGTCAAAATTGAGTTTTCCCTGAACCCAGAGTCTGTCCCCTTTACGGGCAGTTACTCCAAACGGGCGGTTCTGTCGTGCAGAAGCCTGAGCAGGGAAATTAAACAAAATTGCCGTTTGTTGTCACTTTGGGTCTCGTTGCCTCCCTGTACCTGATACACAACTCGCCGATGTCCTTGCGTGTTGCCCGTGATACGAGGTCAGAACGTCCACGATTCACACACGGTTAGTGTAAGACACGCTAGGCTAGGCAGTTCCACTCACTGGAACTCACTGGAGCAACCGTCAGCTCACCACCAGGGCGGCTAAAGGGCCTTATCTGCAAAGTACACAAACAGTCAGGTAAACACGACTTAATTGTAAATTTAAATCTCAAGTTTAAATCTTGTTTAAACCAAATTTAAATAATTAAGTGTGTGGGATAAAATGAGCCTAGGGACAGTCTAAAATGAACTAGCTAGAAGCAGAACTGAAATGAGTAAAAATAAAATAAACAAAAACAAATCAGATGCACTTGATTCAAATTTGAATTAAACTCTGTTCAATTTAATTTAAATGAGTGCATAGAATAACAGAACGGGAAAAAGAAAGGAGAAAGCCTTCCCTATTTGTAAGTTTCCTTGAAGAGAATTGCTTCTTTTATGAGCAAAATGCCAACTGATTGACACTACTTAATTTTAAAATTCAATTAAATGTTATTTAATTAAATTTAAAATAAGTGTATGAAATAAGGGAGGCTTGGGTGTGCGTGAATGTTATTACTTAAGCAATAACAAACAGGACACAGGGCTAAGAGTGAATAAAATAAAACATTAAGTAATAAAAGGGAATGAATTTCCAAAGTAAAACTAAAGAAGTAACTTGAGAGAAAGAGAGAGAAAAGACAAAAAGGGAATAGATGAAATAAAACAAAGTAGAATAAAAATAAAATAAATAAACTAAATAAAATAAAATAGAGTAGATCTGTGAATACAGGAAAAGAATGCAAGGAAAAGAGAATTGACTTATCTGGCAGTGTCCACCAGGGGGCGCACTCTCAGAAAGTGAACTTCTCTTGTTGGAAGGGAAAGTTAATTTAAATTAAAAATTTAAACGTGTTTAAATTAAATTTAAATCAGTAAAACCCATTCCAATAACGATTGGAAAGCATAACCACCAAAAGCAAATTACTTTTACAACTCCCCGCAGTATAGAGAAGCAAAGATAATTTGGATATAATTTCAGTTCAAAGTATGGAGCGGCTTTAACTCAGAACGTCCACGCGGTGGCGTCAATGAGTCCACACAACCAATAAGTAGGGAGGGGTGCTACACTGAGCAGACTGCCCTCTGGCGTCGGGTCAGAGTTACTGCATCCCCTTTCTTTAATTCGTGATATAAACACAAGCGCTCGTTGGGTTCTGACCCTTACGCTGTTTTAACTGCACGGTCACGATTGCAACTAGAACCTCAGCGGATTCTTTCATAAATATATATGTACCGTTTTACTCACGGGTACACAACTCTGGGAATCAGTCCCTTTGGTGCAAACTTTAATGCACGCGAATATGTAACTTTTGCGGGGTTCGCCGCTGTTACAGTTCACGCTGGATCAGGCGTGAATGGCTCCACAATTTTACACACCAATCGATGAACTGCTCTCCGATTAGATTTGTAAGGGGGGTCATGTGGTTTGGGTAGCTAGGCCAAACGACGCAACCCAGGAGCAAACCGGCTATTGTGAATTTTTGGACGACACAAACGATTCAGATTTAATAGCGGGTAAATATAAAGGCCTTTCAAGAGATTTAGTGGGAATCTTGCCGCACGATCTCAAAACACGCTGAATACGACTCAACTCGTTTATTCAAGCGGAAATTAATATTAGCTGTATTGCAGAAAATTTGTCGCCTTTTCGCATACAAGTCTGAATATTAATGGACTGCAGTTTATTTCACGGTTTAACGACTGACTACTGTGTACACAATAGCAGCTTGTTAACGTTCCTTCAAAGTGAAAATGCGTACATCTCACTGATCAAAGCGCGCATACACACATCAAAATCACACAAAATTATTCTGGATTGCTCATACACAAAAACAAGTTTAAAACGTGCTCTTAATTCTCCACCAAATAAATATATGTAACGAATGTAGCGGTTCGTACAGTTATTAATCAATTTATGGATGAAATATGAATATAATAATTCATAAGGTTATGAATAAATTATGATTCATATATCGACCCAACGGGGAATTAAACATATATTGTGAATCAATTACAACGAATTATAATCAATTACATATATGATTAGTTCTGGTTTAATAATTATTTAGAGAAACTGTTCGTTTGTCCAGCAAACTAAGTCCCTCACAGAATATTATAAACAGAGTTATTTTCTGGCCATGAAAATAACTAAAGCATAAAGCGATCGAAAAACGTTAAAGTGACTTGGGTTTTCAGCTGAAAGAACAAACAGAACAATCGAGCATGAATAACGTTTTAATATATGCAAACTACGAATACAGAGGTTATACATCTAAATATATATACAAGAATACACACCTATGTACAAGAAGTAGAAGTAGAGAAGGAAAGAGAGAAGGCAAGTAGCAAACTCACAACCAGTCCTAAGGCCAGCACGGAAATCAGTTTCATCATCTAAGATTGAGAAACGGCAGTATACTTGCATTGGTTGCGTGTGTCGAATTTCAGGTTAGCGCTGGTGCAGTTCGTTGGCTTCCTCCGTTCCGCGGGAAGGTTTCGAACTGAGGACTTGAGAGTGAGTTTCGCTGGAAGATGGCGGTCCCGAAGCTGAGCGCGATGGCAGCGCGTGGTCACCGGAGATGTCCGGGAAAAACGTGCACGAGAGGCTCGTGAGACAATCGGGGAGAGCCGGGAGAGAGAGCCGGAATTGTGCGTCTTTGCTTTTATGACAGATAAGCCGACACACCTCCTTGAGGTGGGGTAGCCAATAACATGGGTGCAAAGTTGGCGGGAAAGCTTTTCCTTTGCTTGGTCTTGCACGACTTAATTCTGCATGATTTATGACTATCAGGTTCAGATCTCCAAATGTTCAGTGTGTTCCTTCGACAGTATCATTAAACACATAGTAAAATGCATTTGTCAGCAGTGTGACATATCATTCAGTAAATAAAGCTCAGATGTCCGGAGCTTTACGGAGAGACCAAACTTCGACAGATCATAAAGGAAACATAGTACAAGAAGTTATGGTTTACAGACAAGAATTCCACTATTAATAGGAATGCACACTAGCATGGCTACAGTCATTTAACACTCATTTAAACACTAGGAAACATGCATAGGCCCTAAAATATATGAAATATATATTTCGGCATAGTGGTAGTTTGCAAATACAGTTCAAAATGTATGATTGTGTGTTTCTGTGTGTGTCTGTGTGTGTGTTTTTGTGTGTCCCTGTGCGTGTGGGGTGTTGGAATGTGGATCTGGTCAGTCTCTGGGGGGGGGGTGCTCCTTTTGAAGTCACCAAAGAGAGGAAGTTGGACTTTACTGTTTACCATCGCTTGTCCACAAAAGTGTCAAGTGGGCTCATCTTATGGCAGACTATGCGGAGCCGAAATGGTTTTACAACCCAGTCCAGCATGCTAAAAGCGTTCTGAACATTCCCAAGTTTATTGATTATCCTGATACGTGTGCATATGCTACACATCTGTCATGTCATAATTTCCCATCTCAACAGCATCATCATTGTTCACATCTCCGTCTCTACAAGCTACCAAGTCCTTTGCATGTTTCCTGCTTAAATGTGAGGTGAATGAAGATCTAACACTGAAGTGCTTCTGACAAGTGCTGATAGGGCAAACAATCTTTTTCCCATCCCTAATATGCATATTTAAATGCTCACAGAGACTTGAAAGATTTGAAGATTTGAAAGTGCATTCCTCAATTTGACAATTCAAATTCACACATTTTTGAGATCTAGCTGGTTTAGGTTTTGAGTGACTTCTGTACATGTGTGTCTGTAATGCACAAACTGTTTTGAAATTGCAAGGACATTTGAAAATCCCACAAGGAAACCTGAAGTTTGCACGGTTTCTGTGCACTTTGATGTGTTTGATATATCTAGGGATCATGTCTGCAGAGAAACAACATTGTTTGCACTTGAAAAACATATTGTATCGGATGTTTGTTCCTGCATGTACCTGGAATGATTTTTGTGGCATCTTTGCTGCAGCCTCAGACTGAAAGATAAAAGCATTCGAGTCAGGAAAACTACGTAATTGCGCATTGCATTCTGGGTAGTCGCCAAAGTGTTTCAGCTTGTAAAGAGGTGTGTTCGACATCGGCTGCATCCGGTTGTATGCAGGGGAGGAGCTAAAAAAACGGAGACGTGAAGTCAGACACTAGGCGTTTCTCAATGTCAAGGATACTTCCTTGGCAGGACTGGTCCTTCCAAGTCACTTCCTTCAGAGGCTAGGCGAGGCTCCTCTTTAGCATTCGGAGAACACGTAAATGGAACAGACTAGCAAGTGCACGTCATTGCGTCATTACCCCCAGGTAAACAGCTGCTTGTTTTCTACACGGAGACGTATGAACGCCTCCGTTTGTTCCTTGGTCCCTGTTAAAAAAGACAAGAAAGCTATGAATAACGCTGTGAATGGTATAATGGTATAATATCAACGTTAAATTACTTTGGACAACTTAACTAGTTATTTATAAAAGAAATGCTGGTGACGGCAACCAAGCTAACAATTGTTAAATGACGGTCCGGTTCAGTTAGCCATCAATAACGTAATTTGTATTTGTATAATTTGTAATATCAATACGGTAGTAATTTGTACTGGCATTTAAACGTTAAACTTTATTTATCTGACATATTTACTACAGTTATAACAAATGTTTGGTAACGTAAATATACTTACATTTGAAAGCATATTGCCCGCTAACGTCCAACATTTTTTTAAACATTTTTGAACAAGATCACAAAGCTGCGCACATAGGATTGTGGGTGATTTGAGAGCGCGAAGAGTGCGAAGAGCGCGAAGGCTACACATATGCATCCTTTCCTATGTATGGGATATTTTTCGAATGAAGGACTCAGTCCTTGTTTGAAATTCCGAGATTCCTCGACATTGGAACAGTCCTTTGACGGATGTCGATGACGTAGCATCCTCGAAATTCTGACTTCTGAGGATCCTTCCTTGACGGGGGTCCCAAGATGGCGTCCTTCTAGTCAGACATGCTTTTTCTCTGTCCTGTGTAGACGTGGAGTTTGTAGCCGGAAACTACGTCCTAGCTTTTCTTTTATAACATTTAATATGAAGTTACCTCTTATATATTAATAATATTGAAGTTACAGATATTTTGGATGGGCAAAAGGAGAAGTAGGAAACACTCCTCTCCTCACAACGCTGATGCTAACGAGATGGAAATTGCTTGTGAGTCCGTCATGGAGCCCCGTTGCCTGGCCAATTTCCCTAGTCTGCCTGAAACACCCCAAAAAAACGATTCTTTAAAGGAAGGATTTAAAAGTAAATGGGAATTTTTCAAATATAACATTAGAAAGATTGCAATTAAACGTAGTAAAGAATTTAAAAAAATTTAGATTTAATTGTGATAAATTAGGGAAATTGGAGCAGAAGCAAAATCTTACTAAGGAGGAAGAAGCTGAATTGGTCTCAATTCAATCCCATCTAGACCTGATCTATTTAGACTTGGCTAAAGGCGCTTTTATTCGTTCTGGGGCGAAATGGCTTGAAGAGGGTGAAAAAAATACAAGTTATTTTTTTGCACTTGAGAAAAGAAATTTTAAAAGAAATGCTTTAACTGCTTTAAATATTAATGGGAATCGTTGCATGGACCCCAAAAAAATTTCTGACTTTGTTTATTCATTTTATAAGGAATTATATCATTCCAATTTTGATCTATATAATTGTGAAGAGTTCATTCAAATAGTCCATCAACATATTCCTATTATTGATAAGAATTTCAAGACTTCTGTGAATCCAACATAACTTCTTCTGAGATCAAAGATGCCCTGATTAGAATGAAAAAAGGGAAAGCGCCTGGTATAGATGGGTTGACCGTAGAATTTTACCTACATTTTTGGGAACTGATCGAAATTCCTCTTTATAATATGTATAATGAATGTATTAACAGTGGCGAAATGACTACTACTATGAAACAAGGTATCATTTCATTAATTGCTAAACCAGATAAAGATCCAAACTTGATAGAAAATTGGAGACCAATCTCTCTTCTAACAATTGATTATAAATTAATTACCTTAGTATTTGCAAATAGATTACGAGAAGGTTTAAATAAAATTATTAGTGAATACCAATCAGGGTTTTTAAAAGGTCGACACATAACTAACAACATTAGACTTGCTTGACCTTTTGGATTATGC
This sequence comes from Megalobrama amblycephala, assembly GCF_018812025.1. Classification (NCBI taxonomy): domain Eukaryota; kingdom Metazoa; phylum Chordata; class Actinopteri; order Cypriniformes; family Xenocyprididae; genus Megalobrama; species Megalobrama amblycephala. Next base: position 14,022,318 of record NC_063060.1, on the reverse strand, counting down.
TGAGAATGTTGATGAAGGAGCAGTTATTTTTTTTCTGGACTTTTATAAACCGTTCGATACAATTGAACATGAATTTTTATTTAAAACTTTAACGCTTTTTGGATTCGGAAATAAATTTTTAAATGTAGTTAAAATGTTTTACAATGACATTAATAGTTCTGTAATACTTAACACTTCCACCTCTAAAAGATTTAACATTAACCGTGGAATACGTCAAGGTTGTCCTATTTCCCCCTTTTTATTTTTGTTGGTAGTTGATTTATTATCCATTGGTATCGTTAATGATAAACAAATTCAAGGTCTTCAAATTTTTGGTAAAGAAATTAAAATATCACAATTGGCAGATGACACCACTTTATTTTTAAAGAGCTTATCTCTTATTCCCAATGCTATCTCCTTCATCAATATTTTCTCCAAGGCTTCTGGCTTAACTCTAAATTTATCCAAATGTGAAATCCTCCCTTTACACAATTTAAATGATAAAGTTATTAATAACATTCCAGTGAAGACCTCTGTCAAATACCTAGGAATTCTTGTAACAAAGGATGTTACAGAAAGACAAAACTTAAATTTATCCTCTAGATTAAAAAAGACAAAAGCATTATTAAACTGTTGGTTACAACGTGATCTCTCTGTTTATGGGCGTGTCCTATTATCTAAAGCAGAAGGCTTATCTTGATTTGTCTATCCCTCCCTATCTTTGTATGTTAAAGATTCTTATTGTAAAGATATCAATAATTTGTTTTATTCTTTTATTTGGAAAAACAAATCCTAAAGACTTAAGAAAAGGGTTCTTACCAATAAGAAAGCTGAAGGGGGCTTGGAAATACTTTATTTTGAAGATGTAAATAGAACTTTTAAAGTAAATTGGATTAAAAAATCTTTGTTAAATCATAACTCCCTTTGGAACCACGTCCCACACAGTCTCTTTAACCAATTAGGTGGCTTAGAATTTCTGTTAACTTGTGACTTTAATATTTCTAAACTCCCTCTTAAATTGTCCAAATTCCACCAGCAAGTACTTTTAGCCTGGAAAATCTGCTACTCACACAATTTCTCTCCTCATACTTCCTTCATTTGGAATAATGCCAATATAACGACTGCCAATAAATCTTTATTTTTAAGGAATTTGTTTAACAGGGATATTAATCATCTAATGAATATGTTTGATAATTATGGGAATCTTTTAACTTATAAACAATTCATGCAAACCCATATTTTCCTGTGCATTTTAAGGAATTTAATTCGGTCATTAAAGCTATCCCTCTTACACTTGTTCATCTTGTTAAAAATCATATTCTTTATAACCCTAAAATAATGACAAAACCAAAATTAATTTTAAATGATATTGAACTGATTGATAAAAAATGCAAGAACAAACATATTTATACTATATTCCAAAAACAAAATAAAATTACACCTAGAGGAAAGTTCTTTTGGAACTCTATTATTGATAATATTAATTGGAAGGCTGCTTGGTTAATCCCCTTTAAATATTGTATCAATAACAAAACTAAAGAAATACATTTTAAAATTTTGCATACCATCTACCCTGTTAAATCAATAATTTCGAGATACTCTAATATTGATGATTTATGATCCTTTTGCAAAAATGAGAAAGAAGTGTTAACACATTTGTTTTTTGGTTGTAAAGTTACCCAAAATTTTTGGAAGGAAATGGCAGAATTTATTTTTAAGCTAGTAAAGGATATATACTGTTTTTCTTTAAAGGATATTATTGTATAGCTACTATGAAAACAATATTAACAAAGGTCTTGAATACATTGTTAACTTACTAATATTGCTGGCAAAATTTTATATACATAAACAAAAATGCTTAAATTCATCCCCAATATTTAAGGTATTTTTAGTTGAATTTGATTGTTTTATATCTTCTCTGAAATTGTTAAAAAACAAAAAGTCATGCTTTAACATGCTTAAAATATTATGATTTAATTTTCGGATCCCCTGTTACTAATTAATATCACACTTGTATTGCACTGTCTTATGTCTAATTGTTCTATTTTCATTAATAATAAAAAAAAAAAAAAAAAAAAGGATCCTTCCTTGACATTGAGAAACGCCTACTTTCTGCATCTAGTGACGCTCGCGCTGCGTTTGCATACTTTATCACAGCTTACGTGAAATAAATGCAATATTTGCATTTACACTATATAGCTGATGTTTCAGAGCATTAGTAGAACTGAAGGCGTGACAATAAACAGCTGTTTCACGATTGGCCGGATTCACCGCATGACAATGATCACGTGTGTTTCGTGTTTATTGTCACGCCTTCAGTTCCACTAATGCTCACAAATCTGTATTTTTAAAGCTCTTTTCATGTAGTCGCAATGTTGTGTCATGTTTATCAAAATAAAACTGATAAAAAAAACGTAGACCCCACTACATTGGTATTTAAATAATATATGCTTATGTTGAACTTTATACTTGCCAAACAGACGCTGTAAGCAGTACATAAAGTATTGAATTAAAATGTCTCTGAAACATCAGTGTATAAATATTGCATTTATTTCACCTCAGCTGTGTGCAAACGCAGCGCGATCGTCACTACGAGAAGCAGAAAGTGTCCGATTTCACGTCTCCGTTTTCAGCGGATACTCTCGGCGATCGGTTACATCCAGCCCATGATCCAGCCACAGCCTTGCCAGGCAAGTCGAACACACCTCTTATCTTAAGAATTGGCCTGGCTTCTGACGTCACTTAGATGTGGGCCGGGTTGGATGTCCACCGCAAGTTGCAGAGAGACGCTTGTTCTCGCTCTCTCAGTGCACTCTTAAACACAGAGGTAAAATTAAGATTAAACTGGAAATTAATGAGCAAATAATGCAAAAAAACAAACAAAAAAGTTACCTTTCTGAAGTGGAATTCCGAAGAAAGTGTGTAATCTCATCGCTTTCCACGGCTGAAAGAATCCCGCCATTCTCAATTGCTGTATTCTCATTCACACCACAACTATATTTACTGTAGAATTTACCCGCCATTAAAATTTAACCATGTTGCTTTGCAGATTTACAGCAACATGCTGTATACAGGTTCTACAGTAAGGATTTGTTCATTTTACATTAATAATGCTGTGAAAACTACAGAAATTTGTTACATTGTGGAGAGAAATCAGTATTTTATTTTTCAACAAATATGACTGAAATCATGATTTTGTAAAAACTGTCAGCATTTTTTTTTTTTTTTGAGAAAAAAGTATTCTATTAATAAAAATATTGTGAGCAGTGTATTAAAATATTAGTTTCTTAGAAATGTAGAAAAGTGCGCTCATAGAAACGACGTGATCACAATGTGCATTTTTTTCCAGGCGCAGCTAGATTAAAAATCTAAACTTTTAGGGCCGTTCACATGTCGTGTCTAAAAACGCATGGAAAGATCTTTCTTCTTCTTTCCAAAGTGCTCCCATGGCATCTGTTGTTGCTATGCAACCATGAACCGCGCTCTTCATGATGAGGAAGTTTTAGCAAAGGATAAATTGATTTCTAGCCCTTGCATTAGCTCTACTACCAGATATTTATGGAGATGAGAAATAAAAACCTGCCCTGTACAGCTATGATCAGCTGTTCGACTGAGTCCAAGTTTACACTACAGGACTTTAAACATCGGCAGATCACTGTGCTGTTCAGACTACATGATTTGCTGTAGAGTCTTTAAGTCGTTGTGGTGTTCACACTACGTGACACTACGTAAATTATCTGCAACAGGGGGTTACACACTGACAACAACTCTGTCACCCAATGACTTATGTCTGTCTGTCACCAATGACTGAAAATGGACATTGGGAAGAAATTAGATTAAATTAATTAAAATTAAATGAACCCTTTCACACATAAGTTTAACCTATTCTGGCTGACCTCCCAGAGTTAAGGCCACCATTAGAAAGTTTCCTTTATTGTTTCCATGATGATGCGTCATGATTGTCACATAACACACCACGGCCACACTGTATGACAGATGTATTGCTTTTCTCACCATGTCATCAACTATCTGATATTCTGATTCTCATATATTTGCAAGTGAGTGTTTTGTCATTTAAAAACCTACATCATGATCTTGATCTTAATCTATAACGTGAAATGGGCGCCGACTTGTTTGTTTGCGCTTTAGTTCAGAGAGTCCTGTCAGTTGGATTTATAGGCTACAGCACGTGAATTCATCCATTTGTACCGAAATACATGTGGCCGGTGAACTGGGAGAAGAATAGAGTGAGCTTTATAGTTATTTACACAATGTGTTTCTGATATGAATAAACATCGGCAAATTATAGGATATTTGAATGGATTGTTATTGCTGCTTCCATAGACATCAGTTTATATTTCATTGGCTGTTGCGTTGCGATACATGACACCACAGGATATTGAGATGGCTGACTGCTCCAGATATTTAGCATGCTAGATATTTGTCTGATGTCAGTGAAGTGTCGGCGAAGCGTCAGTGAGGTGTCGGCGAAACGTCAGCGAGCCTCTTTGATACGTCGTTGAGTAGTTCACACATAAAGATTGGCGAGCGCTGATCACCTGCTGATTTTCCCCCGATCACAGCCCGACCTGTCGGCGAGCTTGTTAACTTGCAAATCGGGCTTAAATCGGGCTTAAAATCCTGTAGCGTAAACTTGGCATGATCTTTCGATGTTGTTACGAACCAACGATTGGTTGGTTCTTGTCACATGACCTGCAGTGCGCTTGCGGCATTCTGAAAAGTTGAAAAATTTTCATCTTGCTGCACCTGGAAAAAGCGAGCCTGCAAAAGACGAGATGTTAATGGCCCCATAAGGCGGGTGCACACTATTTAATTTTGGCCACGATTTGGTCGTCTAAGACAAATTTTGAGAATCCTAAAAGATTCCTATAATCCTAGGCAAAAATCTGTAGTCTTTGATCGCTAGTTTGACATGTTCTCCGACAGCCGATTAATGACCATTGCGATCAAATGTTACCTCTGAAGAAATTCTGGAAGTGTCATAAGATTTGGCGCACAATCCTGCAGTGTGACTTCTCCTACAACAAACATCAAATTGTCTTTGTTTTTCATGATAAGCCGTGATCAAAATTAACGCTGGAGATTTCTTTGTTGGCCACCATTTCTGTCCCGCGTGTAATGCAGCTCACTGTCACCGAATGTGTATGGGTTGATGATGTAAAACTCTGGATAAGTTTTCAACTGCGCGTCCGTTTTTAACACGTCTTGACTGTCGTACAGTCTGACATATAGGACAGCTGCAATCCCACAGTGTGACATGAGGATCATGTTCGTACAGTCTGACAAGCAAAAATCATAAAGGACTATTATAAATCACAAAGTGTGCTCCCAGCTTTATACATGCAGTCTCTAAACATCCCAAAATTCAACACTGCAGAAATCACTTATGAGTTATTTTTGTAGCAGTTTAATCCACAGTGATGTGACAAAAAAATGCTGTTTGAGTGTATGGTTGTTTTCTGGAAATTCAAATGCAATATGATTGGAACATTTAAAAATTGCATGGCAATATGACATATAATAGCCTAGCTAATATTACAGTAGGCCTAATTCTTTAGGGATGATCCAACTTCTATCCATTGTTGCAATATAAGGCATCACTGACGACTCATTCGTTGATTCATGTTCATTCAGCATGAGGCATTTTGTTCATTTCTGCAACATTAGTGCTCTTGTGCCCCTCAGTCACTTTTACAACCCATTCCACTTACATCACTTATTCTATCCATCTTGAAACCGAAGCAGTTTTTCCGTTTTTCTCTATTTTTGGGGGGCTTCTTACGTGCATTAGAATGATCGCCTGATGACGGCCGCTGTCTTGAGCCTTTGGCGCTCGTGTCCAGCTCTCGCGGCTCTTTCGCTGCGCGCGACTTGTTCAGCACTCGCGCGTCTTCTGTTCCATTCCTCACTGGTCTCGTGCTTCTGTTCTCAACCGGGAGAGTTTTTGTGGACTGCAATTAAAAAAATAAGTTAAAGATTTCGTCAGATACAATATTAACATTTAACCGAAGAAACAGTTCATTAATTTGCTTTAAATGTAACCAAAGCTGTCATGCAATCAAAAAAGCAAATATTTAGGCTATAGCTCTTTGTATTGCGTAGGCTATACAAAGAAGGATAATAACAAACCTGCCACTTTAGTTACCTTTGCCTAAATTTTCAGCAACTTTCTTTACCAACATAATGTGCATAAAAAAACACAAACCTTGTACTGGACTGTGGTGACTGGTTTTGCGTAAAGTGAAAGACTGACCATGAACAGTCCGCAGATGAGTATGTAAATCATATCCATCCCAGCAACTTAATGCAAACGGTCTGGACCACACTTGCCGGCGCTCTTCTCAGTGTTTTATAATCCAGCTATGACGTCATGATGATTTAAATAATAGTGTCATTTCCTTTTAATGCTTTGATGCCAATAGCTCCTTTTCTATCTTTAACTTAATTGTTTTTTTTTTATTCTCACCAAACAAACAAATACATACAAATAAGCAAACAAACAAAGCAAACAAATATATCCCGCACTCTACTCAAACTTGCATCATCATAAAAAATATTTTTGGTGATGTTTTTGTCACTTAACCTGAGTCAGCCTGAGGAAGTTTGAGAAGTGTGCAGGATTTCTTTTTTTTTTTCATCTTATATTGGACTTGTTTTCTGTAACTTTTCACAGATGTTTTTTTTTTTTTTTTCATTTATGTTGTATTATTTAATTAAAATAAAATTACTATACAATGACTTACATTAAAAAAAAAAAAAAAAAAACTTTAACTAGTTAGATTATATTTGGATCAGTATTTACAAATAACAAAGAATGCTTCTGATTTACGACTAAATTGGACACTTAGAGCCTGTGAGTGCAACAAAACTACAGTTCCCATGATGCAACGACAGCGCTTTATTTATAGGACCCGGAAGAGGTGTGCAGTTGCTGTTGTTTTGTTCAGTGAAATTTAGCGACCTATATAGACAGAGCAGATATAGACGGTGAGTTGTTGTTTATGTATGTTTATTTATGTAGTTGTCCACTGGGACACAGGTGTATTTTATTGAAAGATACTGAGGATACGAGTATCAGGTAGCTGATTAGCTCGTTGTAAAGGAATTGTGTGCTTGGCACACTGTTATATGAGTAAATCTCCTCTTTAATAACCTATGGTTTAAACTAAATTCTTTTAGTATTTAAAACACATTAAGTCATGAGTTCTTTTCTCTGGGTTTTTTCCCCAATGGAAGCTTTTAAATGTATGACATTACGATTGAGTTCATGGCATGATTCAGGCTTATAAGCATGTGCAAACAGCCTGTGAAAGTTACTAAAAATTATAATATCACACAGTCAACGCAGAACTAAGATCCGTTTTCTGTCAAGAAGACATGAGAAATATGAGCTATGTGAGGGTGTTTCTTCAACTACGAGCATTTATGTCCTGGTGTTGATTTTTATTTTAAACTTTTGCTGCTTTGTAGAGATTTTATTACAATTATCCCAAGCCCAGAGTTTAAATCCTAAATATGAATTATTAATCTACATTTTTTAAAGCTGTGATGATCGAATTAAACAGTTTCAATATTGTGTAAATTTTATGTCCAATTTGACATAATGTACTTTTTTTTTTTTTTTTTTTTTTTTTTTTTTTTGCATTTTTTTTGCATTTTTGTTTTCCAAGAATTTATGAACCTGTTTACTCAGTGGACCACAGCATCAGTAAAGAAAGAGCATTCTTGAGATAAAATAAGAGACACAACCAAGATGTAATTTTCAGAAAAGTTTCCAAATATATAATAATATAGTTGTGTGAATTAAATTATATCAGCTGTAGCAAAATGGAGTTCCATTTCATTAAAAAAGTTTATACAGAAGTTAGGTTTTAAACTATAAAAACAGTTCTTTAAAAACAGTTGTTTTGTCCATCTTCAAAGCCTTCATCAGACACTTCATCGAACACTTTGATTCCAGTTTGTTGCCATTTTAGTGCAATTTTGGGTTACACTTTATTTTAAGGTGTCCTTGTTACAGTGTAATTATACATTTAAGTACAGAGTAATATTAAGTACATGTACTTCCTGTAGGGTTAGGTATGGTTTAGGTTTGTTCCATGTAATTATGCATAATTTATGGTTGTTACTATAGTAACTACATGTAACATGTCTAACAAGGACACTAAAATAAAGTGTTACCCACTTTTGCTCATGGGATATTGCTTAATTTCATTTTTATGTCATTTTCATTACAGAAGGTTATCATTAACAAAAACTGTTGGTTGCAAAAATGACAGAATTTTGCTGTGATACCTGCATTTTCCCTGTTGGACATTGAACTAAAATTATTGAGAGCTTAAAGGTTTTAAAGGACTGTATTAATTTAAGTCCACAGGGCCAAAATTGCTCATAGTTGAAGAAAAGCCTATAAACAGTCTTTCCCTTCTTTTTTCTGAAACATCCTGTCAGTCATTAAATAATTTTTTTTATAAGACATAGTGAGTCAAATGTTGATTATATTTGTTACTTATTGATATGTAAAGACAAAAGCTGCTCTATTCGGTTAACCTGATGTAACCACTGATGCGTTTATTCTTTGCAGAGGTTATGGCGTCTTCTCCTAAAGTAAAAAGAACCACTAAACCTAGAGATGAGAAAGTAGCACAAAATCTTCCCAGATCCCAGAAGGATGCATATGCCAGACTTCTGAATCAGCATCAGAATGGCAAGTTTCGTTCTTACTTGCAAGAGTTTGCAAAGCAGCAGGTGGAGGAGAACATGAGGACCCCAGTTAGCAGGTCTGTGAATGATATAAACAGGAGAAAAAAAGGCAATTCAGAATCATCTTATTCTGGTGATAGCTTATCCTCTCAGCAAAGTAGACAAATGGCTGACACTTCTAACTATTTGCACACGGACAAAAAAATCCATCAGGCAGCTTGCACTGAAGTCCAGGGCATGAAGCCTGGCATGCTGGAAAAGCATGCCAAAACGGTGTTACATAATGCTGCTGCACCCAAAAAGGTACCCTCAAAACAGGAGAGAAGTGAAAAAGACATCAAAGGGAGCACAAATCTAGTGGGATCTGAGGAAGGTGATGCTCAACAGTTGAGCGGTTCATGTGGGGAGGAAAAAGCAAAGAAAAAATCAAAGAAGAGGAGATCAAAAAAAAATGTGGAGAAAAAAGACAAGGGTGCGTGTGGTCCTGAAGTTGACACCATTGTTGCTGGGAAGTCACCAAATAAAAATGTCAAAGCTCCTCAAGCTCAAGGTATTTAGTGAAATGAAGAGCCAGTCTCTTAAAACCAAGCCTTATTTATGTCATATATACATTTAATTTATTTGATTTAGTTTGTCAATGGCTTCACGTAGACTTTATAGTAAGTCCAAAATCAAAGAATCATTTTTTTTATTTGCATTAAAGGGATAATCCAAAAATGAAAATTCATCATTTACTCACCTTCATTTTGTTCCAAAACTGTTTTACTGTTTTTAAAACTGTTTTTTTTTTTTCTTTTTCCCATACAATTGAAGTCAGTGTTCACCACTGTCAAAACCAACATTTTCCAAAATGTTTTCTTTTGTGTTCTGTAAAAAAAAAAAAAGGAATGCATACAGGTTTGGAGTAACATGAGGGTTAGTAAATAACAGAAATTTCATTTTTGGATTTTAAAGACACGTGAAATCACATGACTAAGACTTTAGTGTTGATGTTGAAAAACTATTTTGTTCAGGAGTATCTTACCCATCTGCTGCCCTCATTTGTTGGAGATCTGTCCATTGAAAATGGAAGAGGGGTGTCAAATTAAATTGAAATTTCTGAAATTTCTCTCTGATTATTTGCCATGTAAGATCACTGAGCATATGATCATAAACAATTGTAATAGACTGAATTCGAAATGCAAATCATGGAGTAACTTCACCCTGTCAATGTATGTGATTGTGTCTTTTGTCTTTACTGGATTTGTTGTGAAAAGTATGTATTCATGTGTCGCTTCAAAACCTTAGATTCAACTAACAGACTGTTCTTCCTCCGCTTACATATGTTGTTAGTCATCAGTATTTTTAATGTTTTGCTGAAAAAAGAGACTGTAAATTTCAAATGCATATCCTATATCTGTAAAGTAAACTAATCTGTTTTACTTTACAGATTAGTTTACTTTATAGATATAGGATACGCATTTGAAAATTACATCTTTTGAATCTACACATGAACACATGGCTTCAAAGCTAATAGATGTGGAAAAAGTCACACAATCCATGGTGTCCTAAAAAAACCCATTGTGTGACATGCATGAACAGATTTAGTTTTATTCCAAATCTAAATGAACATCACAGCCATTTTTTGCATGTGAGATACAATTTCATCTTTGTTTTCACAGTGTCAAAAGAAAGTTTATGTCAAAATGACAAAGATAAAAACACTAATGATTGTAGAGGCTCCCAGAAGCAACTGTTCGAGCAGTACATGTCCACTGAGGATGTTTCTGCAGGCCTAAAGAGAGGAGAACTCATTCAGGTGAATTTAGTACATGCAAACTTATGCGTCTGGGTAGTTCACTTGACAAGTCCTGCAGTGTGCAGTCATGCATGCTTAACAAATTATGTATTTTTTCCTTTTTTTTTATTTCATACATAATCATACATAATTTGTATAATATAAAAAATGTATATTATAATAAAATTTATTGTATTTTTTATTAATTACTCACCCTAATTGAGAGAATATGTGGAATATTTCTACTTTTTAAAATGAATTTGTGAAACATTTTGTTGTTAACAAAAATGGTGAAAAAAAAAAAAAAAAAAATAGTCCCTATAATTTTAAAGGGTTAGTTCACCCAAAAATGAAAATTATGTAATTTAATACTCACCCTCATGTTGTTCTACACCCGTAAGACCTTCATTCATCTTCGTAACACAAATTAAGATATTTTTTGATGAAATCCGATGGCTCAGCAAATTAATTTATGCTTTCAGTGCCCAGAAAGGTACTAAAAACATATTTAAAACAGTTCATGTGAGTACAGTGGTTCTTAATATTATAAAGTGACGAGAATACTTTTTGTGTGGCAAAAAAACAAAATAACGACTTTTCAACAATATCTAGTGATGGCTGATTTCAAAACACTGCTTCGAGTCTTTTGTTTCAAATCAGTGGTTCGGAGCACCAAAGTCATGTGATTTCAGCAGTTTGGTAGTTTAACACATGATCCAAACCACTGATTCAAAACAAAAGCTTTGAAACAGTGTTTTGAAATCGGCTATCACTAGATATTGTTGAATAGTCACTATTTAGTTTTTTTGGGGGCACAAAAAGTATTCATGCTTTATAATATTAAGGTAGAAACACTATACTCACGTGAACTGTTTAAAATATTTAGTACCTTTCTGGGCACTGAAAGTGTAAATTAACTTGCTGGCAATGGAAGCCTCACTGAGCCATCAGATTTCATCAAAAGTATCTATGTTCCGAAGATGAGCGAAGGTCTTATGGGTGTAGAGCGACATGAGGGTGAGTAATAAATGACATTATTTTCATATTTGGATGAACTAAATTGGGTGAACAAATTGTTCCTACAATGAAAATAAATTCATGAATTAAAAGCACAAATTAGTTCTGTTAATGCTATTTTTTTTTATGAAGTTCATCCTTAGTGGGCTTACAAGCAACAATAGGAAACAATATGATATTTCCTTACTATCCTGCATGACCCCAAAAAAAAAAAAAGAAAAAAAGTTTTTTAATTATAAACAGATTAAATATCTTTTCAGTAGTATCTTTTCATTGATTGATTATCAATTTTGTCTTTTGTCTTCATCAATCTTTGTGAGCATTACTCATGCAGTGTCAGATACTTATGAAATCTGTCTTATCAAATAAAAAATATCGATTTTCACTAGAAAAGCATGCTTTTATGTTTTCCGTCTTTTAAATAATTCAAAATTAAAATAACAAGTGGATTTATATCGTACATGGACTTATTACACATTACTAAAGAGTAAAATCTCAAAATGGAAAACTATTTAAACAGTCATCATATTTCAAATATTTAAATGTCATTCTCTTTAAGGGATTACTGAGAATAAACCCTAAGAAGTACAAGGAAGCTTTTGTCCCATCTCCTGTGAGTATTTTTTTTTTAATAACCTTTACACATATTACATATACAGTATACCTTGAAGTTGAACATATTAAACATTAATATTAAAACATTATACATATATTAAACATAAATGGATGCTGGAATAAAAATGATTCTCATTCAAAAGTAACTGACCAAATCTTATTGAATAGTAGTAGGTGTTTACGTGTAACTCTTTTGTGAGGTTAGTTGCAGTTTTAAAGTTGCTTTTTTTTTTTTTTTTTTTTTGCAGGATGGGTCAGCCGATATCTTTTTGGATGGGATTGCAGCTCGGAACAGGGCTCTCAATGGAGATGTTGTTGTGGTGAAAGTTCTCCCCCCTGAACAGTGGAAGGTACTTTATCATAATGTACATATCATATATACAGCTGTGATTCCAGTTCTCATGGATCTGTGGAAATGACTAATAATTCTGTATTATGCAGACAAGTAATTTGGCAATGTCACTTTTTAAAAAACTAAGCGTCTGCACACATACACATTCAAACCCGCATACCTATAGACTAAACATGTAAATGAACAGCAAAAACACATTAAAAGTCTTATGTTTTCAGTTAAAAAGGTGTCATTTATGCGGCCCATAAGTTAATAATTAACAATTTTTACAACGGAAGTGATTGAATCAAAGACTTACTTTAGCTTGATAATAACTTTTTCCTAGAGCTGCTGTAAAGCCAAAATAATCTCTGTCCATTAATTTAATTTTCCTATTATCACTGTAAACCGCTTTGAAACTATCCGTATTGTAAAAACAGCTATATAAATGAAGATGACTTGACTGTGCCCAAAAGTATTGGCAGTGAGAAATTTTGTTTCGTAAAGTTTGTTGCTTCATTATTTGTAGATTATTTTTTCACGTTTCTATGGTATACTGAAAACAATGCTAAGCATTTGTGATGCTATCTGGGAAAACGCATCGGATGTCGCGATGGAACATTTTCCGTAGTCAAAAAATTGTCAAATGTCTTTTTTTTTTTTTGTCAAAATTGGGTTTTCATTAAATTATCATTCTATAACATCTTGTCTATCATCTCTGAAAATATTGTAGCAAAATTTGCCTGTTAAGTGCAGAAAAATAGCGAATTATAGTGGCAAGGCTGTCTTTCTCTAACGTTACTGTTTAAGAACACACCTGGCAGAGGTAAAAAAAAAAAAGGGCCATAGCTTTCCCTCTCTAAACACTACAAAGACAAAACCACATAACATCTAGAATGAAGGTGTTTTAATACAAATTTCCCTCCAGTCCTGTATAAACTACGGCACGCAAAGATTTTTTTTCTAATACAACGTTATCATGAGAAGGCGGAGTACAAGAGAACAACGGAGCTATAATAAACACACTAAAAATAAAATAAAATATAAATAAAAAAATAAAATATAAAATAAACACATTATGTTTATTAGAGGTTGAATTCAAATCAAATACTGCCAAACTGCCCACACTACTTCTGAATAGGATGTCTACTTCATAAAATATATGACAATTTGGAAATATATGGCTCAGATCACTCAAATAAATGGAGGCACCTTTAAATGGTCAGAAATGAAGCTTGGGTGTCATCTAGTGAAAAAGTTTGGTACTGTGCCAAAACAAAATATTACTGAAAGCTAATTTTTGAAATATTTCAACCTAAAATTTGGAATGTTGACATTTTTGCCTTTTATTTTCTTGCAGTTAAGAGTAAAACATGCTTTGTATATTATTATAAAATATAAACAATTATATTTTTACATTTTCATAAACTTTTATTTATTCACTTTCATAATTTATTCACTACCAATACCGATTTTATTCACTTCTACAACAATCTGAATAGCGTCTTCTTTAAAACAAGACCAACCTTAGGTCTATATTCCAAAGCATTCTTGAATTACAACCATTTATGTTTGGATATTGCATTTTCATGTCTATGCGAAAAAAGGGGGTGACAATTATTTAAACCTATTTTTCTCAAAATTCCGTTCCTGAAAATCAGAGCGATCAGCCGACTTCAGATAACCATAACTTTCGAATTCAGCTATGGTATTGAACATACATTTCATATGGTACATACCTGTGATAGGTAAAATTTCACCATGTGATGGGTTTTCCCAGATCACATCACATTTCATATGTTTTAAAAGCTTTTATTGGCAAAAACATTCAATATATTCGAAGAGTCAATATATACAGTGTTGACCCTTCTTTATAACCTCCGCAGTTTGCTCTGGCATGTTGGATATCAGCTTCTGGGCCAAATCCCGATGGATGGCAATCCAATCTTGCCTTATTAATGCTTGAAGTTGATCACAATTTGTGGGCTTCTGCTTGTCCTCTAGCCTTTGGTGGATTGATCACAGGTTCTCTTTGGGATTAAGATCCAGGGAGTTGCCTGGCCATGGATCCAAAATTTCAATGTAGTGATTTCCAAACCACTTCATTATTATTCTTGTCTTGTGACATGGAGCTCTATCATTCTGGAAAATGCACGGATCATCACCAGATTGCTCCTGGATCATTGGGAGAAGTTGCTCTTGTACGACATTTTGATTCTTTATTCATGGCAGTGTTTTGGACAGAATTGTGAGAGCCCACTCCCTTGGATGAAAAGCAACCCAACACATGGATGGTCTCAGGATGCTTCACTGTTGGCATGACACAGGATTCATGGTAGCTTCATCAGAAAAAAAATTACTTTGCACCACTCTTCTGCTTTCTAATCCTTGTACTACCTGCAGAATCTGTCCTTGATTTTTTTTTTTTTTTTTTTTTTTTTTTTTTTCTTTCTTGGAGAGAAGTGGCTTCTTTGCTGCCCTCCTTGACACTAGGCCATTGTCCAATGTCTTGGCCTCACTGCAGAGGTGTAAAGAGTACCTGAAAGCCATACTTGAGTAAAAGTACAGATACCTTACTGTAAAAATTACTCCACTACAAGTTACAAGTCACCAATTTAAATACGACTTGAGTAAAAGTCTTAAAGTATCCCATTTTAAAAGTACTTAAGTATTTTACTCGTACTGAATGTTGGCTCAAAGATGCACTAGTCCTCAACACAAAGAGATATTGTAGGTCAGTGAAAAACAAGAAAGTTTATTTATGAGGTTTTACTTCCTAATATAGAAAAGAAATCGAACACCTCAATATTTCGACATGGCAGAACAAAAACAGATTAAACAAGTCTGTCCAAGTCAAACTCAAGTGCTCAAAAAAGGCATAAGTAAAACATTTTCAAAAAAGGTCTTTTCAGACCTTCAATGGCTTGAAGAAATCCTCTTCCTCTGAAGAAGTGGCATCACTTGTAAGCTGAGAGGTCTCCTCCATATTTCCCTTTATGAAGTCAAGACCTACAATATAACACACATTTAGTAATGTTTCTACAACAATTTAATTCAAAAGCATTTTTAGTGCTTTTAAAATTATAAAGCTTATATGTACTTATCCAGTTTAAAATATATCTCAGCATTCCACAACTCAAAAAAAACAAAAAAACAAAAACATTACTGATAAAAGTAAATAGAATATTCCCAAATGTCCCAAAAGTTATACGCAATACTAGAACACCCATTATTCCATCTAAATGTTTAAGTTAGTTCTAAAATCAGTTTGCAATCAATTAAAAAAACAAAAACAAATCTGCTCTAATTAGCATGTCACTGCTCTTCATTTAGTTTTATATGCTTGTCAGCAAACCGAGTTTGAGGGTGGCAGCATCAGTTGTCCAATAAGTTTTAGCAGGATTGCAGCCGCAATCAGCTCAGGATCATTGAGCATGTCACCAAAGCGCTTGTTCACACCTGCAAGGATTGCATCTACTAGGCTCTTGCACAGTTTCATGGATATCTTGGCTCGTTTTAGTTTGGAAACCATGATGTTGAGTGTTGGTACAAGCCAGCCCATGTGCACATTGGTTTCTCCTTGCAAGATATTAATTGCTTTGGCAACAGGGGCCATAGCGGTGACATATTCCCCAAGAAAGGCCTTTTCTGCAGGAGTGAACCTATAAAAGAAAAACCTTGTTTAAGACTATTTAAAGTAGCTGATTACTGCAAAATATAGATGCTACTCAATCATTATAGACATGCATCATCATAGGACAGCAGAACATTTTGCAGTGGTTTGAAGTGATTTGCTGCTACCCCTCCTGTATCCCATTTTTGAATTAACATTAAGAAAATATCCATTATTTCATCTAACAATTCAGGATGCCTTGATGGCATACAAATATTCACTTTTGCTGGTGGAAAAAGGCATAAAGTCTCTGAAAAAAAAAAAAAAACTTTAAAAGAAAAGTCATTACATTATAACATTACTCACATGGGGATTTTGAATTCCGCACAGAGATTCCGGAAAGCACCATCTCCCTTTTCCTTCATGATTTTTAGGATCCTCTCCACTGAAAGAAACAAAGAATTCCATCGTGTGGCATTTGGACGAATTAACTGCAAACTACATTCCTCTTCCATCATCTCTGCAGCTTTGTTGGACCAGCCACTCTTGTTCCACAAGGCCCAACATTTGGAGAAGGATGATCTTGATAACCTTTTGTATGTTTCATCCGTTTGAGCAGCATCAACATCCACGGTGGAAACCAGGTTCAGAAGATGGCAAGCACAACGCTGGTTCTTGAGCAAATGAAATTCAAGATCATCCATGGCTAGAATTTCAGTAACCTCAATATATTCAATCTCCTCACATTTCTCCTCATCTTGAGTGTCAGATTCATCCTCATCCTCTGATGTGGTTGCTGTTGCACTTTCTGCATTGTTGCCATGCATGTTCTCACCTCCATAGACCGAAATGCTTTCAAAAAATTTGATCCATTGTCTGTTGTTATACAGACAACTTTTTCATGGATCTCAAATACAGAGTGTATGTCATGTATCGCAGCTGCAAGTACATCAAACGTGTGAGACCCCTTTAACTGTCGACAGGCAAGTGCTGCAGAGCATCGATGTAGATTGTCTGGGTCAATCCAGTGCGCCGTCATACCTATAAAGCTGCGACATCTTGAACTCCAGCAATCGGTGGTTGTACAGATGTATTCCACCCCTCTCATGGCTTCTGTTAAACTTCCTCAATCTTGGCACAGATGGTTGATCGTGAGCGTACAGTAGAGTTAGGCTGCAAGTCATGAATCAGGCCCTTAAATTCATCTTTTTCAACCACGCTGAATGGTTGGAGATCGTATACAATGAATCGCAGTACAGCTTTATCAACGGTTGCTTGAGAAATGATCTTGGTCTCTCCAATTTTGAGTTGTTTTGTTAGGGGCTCCATATTTTTGCTTACATTCTTGCATTACATTCATTGGTCAATTCTGAGTAGTTATTCAAGTGATTTGGATGTTTTCTCTGTAATAAAATGAAAGAAAGAGGAGCAGTGTTATTTTTCAACTTAGTAAAATACATGTAAATTCAATGATAAATACAATCACAAATTCACAGCTAAATACACCTGATGCACAATTTATAATCGGTTAGCAGACTTCCCATATAGATTATTAGATTTCAGTGACTACATTCATTCACATTGCACTAAAATTTTAAACTAAAATATAGTCATGTCGCAGTGTTTTTGTTTAACTATATTAGTAACTGTATTAACTTTTGCTAACAAACAGCAAAGTTATGTTAACAAACATTATGCTTACAATACCATTGTAAAGTCAAACATGGTCTGTATAGATTAATTTAGCTAAATTGACATTAAATTGGCATTAAATAGGCTCTTACCTCAATGTGTTTCCTCAAATTTGACGATGAATTCTTAAAAGCACTTATTTTCGTGGTTCGTGGCAAACAAAGTAGACACTGCATCCTGTAAGAGTCATTCTGTACCCCGGCAAATGAAAACATTTCTTTCAAATAAGGCCAGGGATGGTTATCATCAGTGCTGGCACTGCATGATGTGCTGGCTTCGGCTTCATCAGTGGCTGCAGCCATCGCTAATTTATGTGAAACACCTGGCGTTCGGCAGGCTGCTAATTCACATTCACAACGGAGTAGCGCATATAGGCAAATAGCATCCAGTACCTTCAATAGCCTGCAGATGGCGATATCGCCTCTTACACCCAAGAAATAAGTCACAGCAGATAAAGTTGACTTGACGTGCACAAACACAATGTAGCGAGTAACGGTAAGTGTCAGTTCAAATGTAGTGGAGTAAAGAGTACAAATATTCAATCAAAAATGTAGTTGAGCAGAGAGTAAAAGTTGCTTATATTTTTGATACTCAGTACAAGTACAAAGTAGCCAAAATAATACTTAAGTACAGTAACGAAGTACATTTACTCAAGTACTTTACACCTCTGCCTCACTGTGCTGCAGATGCACTCACACCCACCTGCTTCCATTATTGAGCAAACTCTGCACTGGTGA
Source organism: Megalobrama amblycephala (assembly GCF_018812025.1). Classification (NCBI taxonomy): domain Eukaryota; kingdom Metazoa; phylum Chordata; class Actinopteri; order Cypriniformes; family Xenocyprididae; genus Megalobrama; species Megalobrama amblycephala. The sequence goes on along the minus strand of NC_063060.1, from coordinate 14,003,833 downwards.
TGACATGATTCCACAGCTGACTCCTCAGGAGGAGACTGTCCTAGTGCTTGCTGGACACTCTGGAGTGTCCTGAAGCCTTCTTCACTGCAGTTGAACTTCTGTCCTTGGAGTTCTTGATGATCCTGTAACTGGTTCTTTCATGTCTTTCTTTGGTAGTAACCATTGCTACCACTTGAACACAATGATTGGAAGCACTTCTTCCCTGATTTTATAGCAATCAGTTTTCTCTTATAATCCAGTCAGAATGATAGTGATTTCAACTATCATTCACCTAGTACTTGTTCACACCTTCCCATGTTTGGTCATATTGTGCCAGGGCCAAAAAGAAGAATCAGCAAACGAAACAAAACAGTGTATTCTACCCCCTAACCCTACCCTTTAGCCTACCCATCACAGAATTTTTTATTTTTTATTTTATTTTATTTTTTTACGTTTTTTACAACTTAAAATAACCTTACTGCATGAGTGTACACACCTTTTTATAATAGGATATGTGGCTGTGTTCAGAATTAACAAATCATCAAGCTCATGTGAAATAGCACACACCTGTATTCACCTAAAGTGACTGATATATTCCAAATAAGTCTCAGCTCTTTTTGAAAAAATTTTCTGACATCTTCATGGTTGCATTCTACTACATGAGCCATGGTTCACAATTAGTTTGTGAAGCATCAATGGGATCTTGTTGTTGATAGCTATTACTCAGGTGAGGGCTACAGAAAATTTCCAAGGCATCATTAGATATACTAAGGAACACAGTGAAGACAGTAATCAACAAGTCAAGGTAAGTCACCTTCATTTATATAGAGCTTTTTACAATGCAGATTGTTTCAAAGCAGCTTTACAGTGATAGCACGAACATAATTTTGACTGTATAGCACCCTAGAAAAGTGGAGAGAAAGTGTGGCACAACAGTGACATTATCAAGAATAAGACTGAACCTTTTAGCCAAAATTGTAAAAGGTATGTTTGTTTGGTGCAAAACATAGCACATCAGATCTGGAATGCACATCAGATCTTGGCAAGATGTGCCAAGCTGATAGACTCCTATGCAAACAGACTGAGTGCTGCAATAAAATCAAAGGCTTTTAAGTTGTTTTTTTTTTTGTTTGTTTGTTTTTTTTTGTCTCTCACTCTGTGAAATGTCACTTTGGTTTTCATTGTCATTGCATAGGTTGTCATTTTTAGTACACTCATCACTATTTTAAATCATAATGTATAATTTTTTTTAAAAATCAGTTTAAGTATAAGGTCTTGCCTTTAATGAGCACTGAGCGCGCATTTGTTGCACATAAAATATTATGTTCAGAACAGTGCAAAGAATACAAAAACCTTTAGAAACTCATATAAGAGTTCAGCATTGCACACCAGAGATGGGTTAAAAAAGAGAGAGAAACTCAGTTTTTTTTTCCCCCATTTTGCGGTAAAGAAATTAGATATTATGAAACAGTTTATCTCACCTAGTATATTGAAAAAGGCAAATATAGTGAGCTAACACTAATTACATTGTAATTCCATATAGTGTACAATGATAACCTTGCATAAATCCCTGCAGACCAATAATATCCAGGGTTTTAACTGGGATTTTGGTGGAGGAACCCCAAAATTTATATAAATATTAAAGAATATATTATTATTGATTACCTATTGTAATCCTTAGTGTTTTTATTATTATTCTTCCGCCATGGCAGCCCATAGATCCGTATGTGGGAAAGTTGTGAAATTTGAACCATAAGGGCTAAAAAAAAAATTCTTTTTACCTATGATTCTTTGGCTAAACGATTTGATTGCACCCCATGACTTCATTTTCCGTCATTAAAATTTTCTCTCCATTTTGAGTTTTGTGTAAAACCTATTTTTTCAAACTCCTCCTAGGCCGTTACTCTGATTTTCATGAAAATTGAACCAGATCATCTTCAGACCATGTTGACAAAGTTATGGAATTCAAAAGTTATGGAATTCAAGTTGGTTTCTCAAACCATTTTTTAAAAAATGCGCAAACTTATATTACGTAGTGCATGCAAAAATAGACATAAGGCTGTATCTCCGTAACGCTTTATCGTTTTCAAAGCAAGCTTGGTACGTTTCATCACAAGCATGACCCGAGGCAACATGCAGAGTTTTGGCGCAGCACCACCTACTGGTCCGGAGATTTTTCCTCCTGAATCCTGAATTCTTGCCGAGTCCAACGATATCAAACATGCTAGGTTTCACCTTATGGTTTGTGCGATGTGGTGATTTAGCGCTTAAAAAAACGATTGCGAATATCTTCGAAACCCTTAGTCCGATCGAGACAAAACCAGCATAGGAAACAAGGAACCCAAGTTGGTTAACTATATGTCATGGCCTATATGTCAAAATTTTGATAGGAAGTGGCAAAAAAAAATCAAACCAAAGTTGTCCATGGGTCATTTTTTATGGTCTCCTACATATAAGTGTCTATAACTTCAAACAAAATGAGATATTTTCATCAAATTTGACAAACACATGTATGGACTCACTCTGAGGACACATAAAAAAAATGGTGGGATTGTGCCTCTTGGTGGTGCTATACTTAAACAAAACATGAAATTGCCATTAACTACAATACAGTATTATGATAAAAATGCTATATTTTATGAATGCATTGGTGTACCATTATGAAACTCATTATGGTCCTATTGTAATGAGACTGGTATTAATAGATTCCATGGGTCATGGAGAGAACATAGATACCAAATTTGCCATAGTCAGCCGAATTTCTTGTCCGTCATTTTGTTTTTCCTTAAAAACCTACTTTTTTCAAAGTTGATTCGTCAAACCGTTTTCGTATACCGCAGCAACGAAGTAGAGGCTTGATGCCAAAATGACTTTTGAGGCTGTATCTCTGTAATGCTTTGACATATTGACACCAAACTTTGAGAGTGTCATTGTCACCTCACTTTGACCTCACCACATTGATTTGGTCACAGCACCACCTATTGGTTGAAAGTAATAAACCAGTAAATCTTTATTATTGACTGTATATGTGATTTTTCAGCTATTTTGCCTAAAATTATCTTAATAGGTCTTTAATTGCTCCCCGTTCTTTTTGTGCTTGGCCCCCGTAATTGCTGCTTGCAGCTATATTTATTTTTTAGTATTATTATTTTTAAATTTAGAACATCAATGTAATCAATATAATGTTTGAAATAAAAAAAATAATGGTATCTAAATATCTATTAATAGGCTTTAAAATACACTTTATGATTTGTGGTTTGTTATTATGCATGTATGTCATTATTCAACTTAAATGTGCAATGCGAACATTTTATTATTTGATGTTAAATGAAGTTACAAATACAGGTATAGTGATATCTGTCAGATAACAGCTGGGCTGAGTTTACCTTCTTGCCCCTGCAGGAAGTGATCATTTCACATTTGAGCATGTTAAACTTATTGGAATGTTACAATTTAAACATAAATAGACATTGTGCTAAAAGTCTTCACATTGAGTGATTTGTTGCCTCCATATCATGCATTAAAATCATTTAATGCACAGCTAGCCTAGCTGTAGATTATCCCATATCTGCATTAAAAAAAAAAAAAACTGAACCCCCTCTGAATGTTAACAAATTCAGTAATTACTCTTTACGTAGAAGACATATTAGTGTTCCTTGAAGATATAGTGTTATAATAAGTCTGCTTGATCAGTTACCATGTCAATATTAAATGCCTGTCCCCCACAGTGAAATTTGGTGGTAGTAAAGTTCCTTCAATGGACAAGTATTTCACCCAACCAATGCTAATGGGCACCTTTGGGGGATTTTGTAGAGATAAGTTGAGTAACACTCCCCATTAAACATAAGGGCACTTAAGGAGGTCATCCTCCAAGAGTTATACAGAAGATGTGAAAATGTGTCATAAACTTGTATATTCTGTAGCGTATGCACACGTATCAGGATAATCAATAAACTTTGGAATGTTCAGAACGCTTTTAGCATGCTGGACTGGGTTGTAAAACCTCATCGCGGCTCTGAACAGGTCTGCCAAAGATGAGCCCACTTGACACTTTTGTGGACCTGCGAGGATAAACAGAAAGTGCAACTTCCTCACTTTGGTGACTTCAAAAGGAGCACCCCCCCCCCCCCCCCAGAGACTGACCAGATCCACATTCCAACACCCCACACACACAGGGACACACAAAAACACACACACAGACACATACAGAAACACACAATCATACATTTTTAACTGTATATGTGAACTACCACTATGCTGGAATATATATATGATATATTTTAGAGCCTATGCATGTTTCCTAGTGTTTAAATGAGTGTATTTGTGCTAGTGTGCATTTTAATAGGGGAATCCTGTCTGTAAACCATAACTTTTTGTCTATGCCTTTCTAATCTGTCGAGTTTGATCTCTCCGTAAAGCTCTGGACTCGAGCTATTCACTGAGGTGGGTCACATGGCTGACATATGCATTTTTCTTTGTGTTTAATGATACTGTGAAGAAAGCACTCGATCTCGAAATCCGGGCTGATAGTCATCAAGTATGCAAATTCAGCTAGGAGACCAAACAAAGCAACTTTGCCCGCCAAATAGTGCTGCGCATCTACTGGTCGCTACAATTCAGGAGGTGTGTTAGCTTGGGTTTCCATAAAGACAACGACACCCACCTTCGCGCGCTCTCTTCCCTTTTTCCTTTGTCTCCCGACTGACTCACGAGCACCTCGTGCACGAACGCCTCAGGTGACCGCGCTTCCCAACCACGCGCGCAGTTCGGGAGGACCACTTCCTTAGACTCTCTCTCTCTTCGGCTAAGTTACTTAAGCTTAAACCTCTTTTGAAAACCCCGCCGGAGAAACCCTCTCTGAAAGGACCAACCCAGCCAGGCGCATTGAAACCGCTACACACGGACTTGAACCAATAAGCAAGTATTATCATTTATCTGAATTTGTCTAAACTGATTTCTGTGCTGGCTCTCTCCCAAAAAGGTTTAATTTGTGTAATTTGCCATCCTTTGATCATCTTTCTTTCTATGTCTTTTCTTCATTCTCACTCTTGTGTATATATATGTGTATACATCTGTATATATTTTAGACGTATAATCTCTGTAGCCGTAGCTGCATATATTAAACACTTAATTCATGCTCGATTGTTCTGTTGTTCTTTCAACTGAAGACCAAGTCACTTTAACGTTTTTCGATCACTTTATGCTTTGATGCTATAATAGCAAGTTATTTTCATGGCCAGAGAATAACTCTGTTTATAATATTCTGTGAGGGACTTAGTTTGCTGGACAAACGAACAGTTTCTCTAAATAATTATTAAACCAGAACTAATCATATATGTAATTGATTATAATTCGTTGTAATTGATTCACAATATATGTTTAATTCCCTGTTGGGTCGATATATGAATCATAATTTATTCATAACCTTATGAATTATTATATTCATATTTCATCCATAAATTTATTAATAACCGCTACATTCGTTACATATTTATTTGGTGGAGAATGCGGGCAACGTTTTAAACTTGGTTTTTGGTAAAAGAGCAATGTAGAATAATTTGTGTGTGACTTAATGTACATGCGCGCTTTATTCAGTGAGAAGACGCACGGGTCCTCACTCTACGCACCGTTAACAAGCTGCTGTTTGTGTCTAAAAACACTGCAGGCCTAGCCTTGGTTGACCGTGAAATACACTGCAGTCCATTGATATTTCAAGCTCGTATCTGTGAAGGACGACAATCTTTGCAGTAAGTTACAGTTTTGAATATTAATTTCCGCTTGAATAAACGAATTGAATCGTGTTCAGCGAGTTTAGAGGGTCGTGGCGAGATTCCTGCGATCACTCTTTCGAGGCCTCATCATATTTGCCACTATTAATCTGAATTAATTGTGTCATACAAATAATTCACAATAGTTGGCGCTCCTGGGTTACGTCGTCTGGCCTAGCTACCCAAACCACGTGATCCCCGTTACAGATCTAATCAGAAAAGCAGTCCGTCTGATTTATCGATTGGTGTGTAATAATTTGGAGCTCATATCAGCATTCTGATCCAATGTTGATTAGTAACAGCGCCGAAGCAATCCCGCAAAAGTTACATATTCGCGTGCACTAAAGTTTGCACCAAAGGGACTGATTCCCAGAGTTGTGTACCCGTGAGTAAAGCGGTACACATATATTTATGAAAGAATCCGCTGAGGTTCTAAAGTTGTAATCGTGACCGTGCAGTTAAAACAGCGTAAGGGTCAGAACCCCACAAAGCGCTCGTTTTTATATCACGAATTAAAGAAAGGGGATGCAGTAACTCTGACCAGACGCCAGAGGGCAGTCTGCTCAGGTGTGCCACCCCTCCCTACTTATTGGTTGTGTGGACTCAGTGACGCCACCGCGTGGACGTTCTGAGTTAAAGGCGCTCCATACTTTGAACTGAAATTATCTCCAAATTATCTTTTGCTTCTCTATACTGCGGGGAGTTGTAAAAGTAATTTGCTTTTGGTGGCTATGCTTTCCAATCGTTGTTGGAATGTGGTTTACTGATTTAAATTTAATTTAAACACGTTTAAATCTTTAATTTAAATTAAGTTTCCCTTCCAACAAGGGAATTCACTTTCTGAGAGTGCGCCCCCTGGTGGACACTACCAGATAAGTCAATTCTCTTTTCCTTGAATTCTTTCCCTGTGTTCACCGATCTACTCTTATTTTATTTTAGTTTATTTTATTCTACTTTATTTTATTTCATCTATTCCCTTTTTGTATTTTCTCTCTCTTTCTCTCAAGTTACTTCTTTATTTTTACTTTGGAAATTCATTCCCTTTTATTACTTAATGTTTTATTTTATTCACTCTTAGCTCTGGGTCCTGTTTGTTATTGGCTGGCAATAACATTCACGCACACCCAAGCCTCCCCTATTTCATACACTTATCTTAAATTTAATTAAATAACATTTCATTGAATTTTAAAATTAAGTAGTGTCAATCAGTTGGCATTTTGCTCATCAACAAGCAATTCTCTTTAGGGAATCTGCAAATAGGGAAGGTTTTCTCCTTTCTTTCTCCCATTCTGCTATTCTATGCACTCATTTAAATTTAATTGAACAGAGTTTAATTCAAATTTGAATCAAGTGCCTCTGAATTATCCTCTTTTCTCTTTTTCCCATTCTGTTATTCTATGCACTCATTTAAATTTAATTGAACAGAGTTTAATTCAACTTTGAATCAAGTGCATCTGATTTGTTTTTGTTTTATTTTATTTTTACTTTTTTTCTGCTTCTAGCTAGTTCATTTTAGACCCCTACTCTTTTATCCTACACACTTAATTATTTAAATTCTATTTAAACAAGATTTAAATTTACAATTAAGTCGTGTTTACCTGACTGTTTGTGCACTTGCAGATAAGGCCCTTTAGCGCCCTGTGGTGAGCTGATGGTTGCTCCAGTGAGTTCCAGTGAGTGGAACTGCCTAGCCTGGCGGGTCTTACACTAACCGTGTGTGAATCGGGGACATTCTGACCTCGTATCACGGGCAACACGCAAGGACATCAGCGAGTTGTGTATCAGGTACAGGGAGGCAACGAGACCCGGGGTGACAACAAACGGCAATTTTGTTTAATTTCCCTGCTCAGGCTTCTGCACGACAGAACCGCCCGTTTGGAGTAACTTCCCGTAAAGGGGACAGACTCTGAGTTCAGGGAAAACTCAATTTTGACTGGTCACTCGGGCCGTTGGCGCAAATACCTTACCGAAGTGCGCAATTGTGCTGATGTTCCCTGTTTGAGAGGTTGCACCGTGTTACAAAGGGGACAGGTGGCCACGGACACCGCAGTGGAGTGTTTGAACGTCGAGGAAAGGTTGCCTGCCATTGAGTTCTTGTCTGAGCACCCACAATTCACCCAGGCCCAAATTAGTGACATACAGTCACTTCACCTAATTGAAAGCCACAGAATATTACATATTCTTCGATTATTCAGGTGCGGGCCAACCCTTATACTCTTGAGCCATACCATCCCTCTAGGTTTTATGACGCAACAGTGCACTCGCCTGGCCCCGTCATAAACCCAACTGTGATAGGAAGTTTAAGTTCACTTCTCCCCTCGAGCCCTTCCGTTTTATTTTATTGTTTTATCCTCTCTATTTGTTTACCGGTCTATTTCATTTAACTGCATCCATCCTGTTCTGTTCTGTTCTGTTTTGCTTTTCTACTGTGTTTGTTTCTTTCAGTTCATGTAAAAGCAGAGCCTGTGAGAGCCATCACGGAAAACTGAGTAATAGATAGACGACCGAGCAGCGAGAGTCATCAAAGGACTCTTAGGTCTACCGCCTGTCAAATTCTTTGTTTAAATCCGGCACTCACCCACACAAATTGACCCGCGTGGTCCTTTTGGCTATTGACAATTAAGTGTCTAGCCTACATTCCACTAACTGTCTGCACCAGTTAACTGGAACCAAACCAAAGAATTATATAATCATGCATTATTATAAGTCGTTAGTTCTGCGCGTGCTTGCATTGGTTCTGTTTGTGCTGTCTTTCTCTCGCCAACAGCAAGCTAACGTGTTCAGAGCAGCCAGCCCCAGCACCCACGGGGACCGACTCAAGACCTGGTTGGGCTCCCTGACCAGCACGTTCCTGCCCAATGCCGCTGTAGATCCCCAGCACCCAAGCAACGAGCAGCTGGACGACAACCTGAAACGACTGATGGCCCACGATCCGACGCCGAGCTACGAAGAATGGACGAAAGTCATCCGAGCCATCGCCCACAACCTCAAGCTCCAGGCGGAGGATGCCCGGAGGAATCAGGCCCAGATTCATCGTCACCACGATCAGCGACTCGTCGAGACCCAGGACCAGCGTTGGACAGCGGATGAATCCAAACCCGAGCAACAGGAGGAGCTGCAAAGACTTCAAAAAGCCCTTGCAGAACTCCACCTGGAGGTGGAGCGTAGAGAACTGACTGAAAACCTCCAACACCGCGAAGCTCCCCTAGCCAAAGCAGAGACTAAGCCGAAAGACAGACACACTAAAGCCCTGACCTGAGAAAATCATCTTAAACAGGCCCAGAAAGGAGTTATGGCTCCGAAACAACAAAGAGACTATGTGAATGAACTTGACACTGATTACAGAGTACTGAAAAGTGGCATGGGAGGGGAAACACACATCACAGAGTTTCCCCTAACCAGTCAAGAAGCCCTAATTCCAAATGGGGTTAAAAGTCCACTGCCCAAAACGTCCAGCGGCCAGGAAACTTTGCCAGCAGCTGTCACGTCCAACCGCCAGCACCTGCAACAGGCTCTGATCCAAAAGCTTTCTGACCCTGCATCAGATCAAGGGCTCCCTGCTGCCATGGACCTAAAACGGGGCAGACTGAAAAACCCATACACTTGCTACAGCCGACTGCAAATGGCCTACTTCAGAGCACGTGGTCAGCCAGCAATGGAGGAAGATTTCATCTTCAACACTCTGTTTCTCCGAGAAGTGCACCCTGCGGTGAGTGATCATCCGGCAGCCTTGGCCTGCTCACGCAGTATGTCTACTCAGCAGCTGCAAAACTTGGTCGATGAAGCTCACTCCAAGCAGAACCCTGCTCCGGAAAAGACTGTAGAAAATCCAACCAGCTACACAGTCTCCAATCACTGCCCAGGAACCTGCCCTTACCTTTTTGAAAGACTGAGAAATGAAGCTGAAAGACAAAATCAGACTCTCATGTCACAAAGATGTGAGCTGAATGTGCAGTCGCACAGTCCAAATGAGGTCCACCCTGAACACACAGCTCCCACGCACCACACCATTGGTCGAGTGAGCCCGGTACCTCCTGTGTGCGTAGCGCAAATGGACACGTTTCTCTGTTTCACCCACAAAGACCCGCTAGACTGTTTTGAGCCCTTATTGAACGCCAGACCGCTGAAAATCTGGGCTCAAGTGTGTGAACTTCTGCCTTCCCAGTCACCCAGACCACCTGAGCCAGACGGTCAGGTCACAGAGGTCGCGGGAAATCTTCCAGCTAACCGCGGGAACCCCGTCTCAGAGCACAGTTCAAGTTCGCTACCCGGCGCACTTCAACTCACCATAGACTGTAACTCCCTCTGCTCCAAGGTCACGACAGACTCACAGCTGAATGATGTAATTAAAACAGACATTATTCTCACACTGTGGGCAGACAACTCAGCCTTCAGCCACACGCTGTTAAGTGCTCTCATTGAAGGGACACCGGACCTCCCATTTGTCAACATGCAAACACGCTTCCCATTGGACTTTCGTCTGTCAACCATGATGACCGTCAAGGACATCTGCATTGTGAACTTCAAATGGAACAACCGGCATTTAACCCATCACTTCCTGGTCCTTCCAGACCTCCTGATGCACTCTAATGCTCATACGGACAGTGCAAATGAGTTGTTGTGGGCCCCAATGACTGTACAGCTTCCTGTTGTTCCTGTCAACACTGCCAACTTCCTGTCAGGCCAGACCACCCAACAGGTCTGCATCCTGATCAACATACAGGAACCTGTAGTACCACCTTACACCAAAGGGGGTGCTATTTGGATCAACATACAGGAAATTGTAGTACCACCTTACACCAAAGGGGGTGCTGTTTGGCTCCACACACAGGAAACGGTAGTGCCACCTTACACCAAAGTGGTGCTGTTTGGCTCAACAAGCAATGTGGTCAAACCCTAAGCCACATGCTGGGCCCCTTCACACTTTCACCTGAAGGCGTGGAACTTGGACTTGCTCTAAAAGCCACACCGCTAACTGAAGTGTCACCCTACGTAGTTCACAGCTGGCTCAACGAATGCATGGTCGCAGACATCAGCATTCCCAAAGCCCACCACCTAGAATGGATAATGGACCACGGCCCCTATGACTTTGAACTCAGGTTAACGGTCATTAACTTAATACCAGCCGCAATGGTCCCAGAAGGAAGCTCAGACAACGCAAGGTTCACAGCATCCTTGAAGAGCATCTCCATCACTCCCATCAAACTGGTACCCACAACACAGGTGCGCAGAACGGAGCTGATGGAGGACAAACACCTTGCAGTACCCACAGTCTCTGACCAGCCTGCCTGTGAAACTCAAAAAGGCGCTGCACCTCTGACAGCCAACCTGACAGCTAACACCACAACGACAGAGCCATTCCCAAGGTTTGAGCCTAAAGGCCAACAGATCCAGAAAGATGCAAGTGCCCTAAAGAATGACGCAGACTGTCAAAGACTCAGAAACGTCTTGCACAAATTCAAAGTGACATTTGACAAAGACCTTTTATGCTGTGGTTTTACTAAACTTCACACAGTGCATAGTGCAACACACCCAAAGGCTCCTCCCACCTTCATCAGGCAGTACGAAGGTCACATCGCCCCACATGAACCAGTGCAGGAGTTTGTTCATTCAACAGAAGGAAAAGGTGTTATCTGCCCATGCAACAGCACCTATTCAGTCCCTACCTGGTCCATTGTCAAGCCAGACAACAAGTGGCGACCCACCAGCGACTTCAGGAAGCTGAACCAGCAAGTGCCACTGCCACAACATGCCAGAAAGCACAAGTCTGCACAGAGCAGAGATTCAGCTGCCTGCCAAAACGGCTATAACAGCACACCAGCATTGACACTTGAGATAATGGTACCCCAACAACAGCAACCAACCTGTCACAGGTAGCTCAAAGAGAATGCGTGCCAAGGAATGCCCACGGCCTACGGTGATGGACGTTTCTACATCCATAAGGGCATCCCACAGGCAAATGCAGGGGTACGATGGTTAAGAAACCAACCCTGCCAACCACAGAACAGCAGGTGGGGTCCCCAGTCATGTCAGTATGGTGAAGCAGCAGCTACCCTCAAAACCCTTCACATCTCCTCAGCTCATAACATCAGAGAACGCATGTGCACAGACTCACACTTTGCCAGACCTTGTTTCACATGCCATCTTCCGAGCTGGAAACAGACTGGTTCCAAAACTAAACACAACATGCCGGTGAAACATCAACACATGTTCCAGACAAGTGATCACCTCACCCAAGCACACGACCTGATCGTTTACTGGGAAAAGGTGAAAAGATGCTTAAAGCAACCAGGGCGTGACAAAGGCGTGAAAGACCAAACTAATGCCCTTGCCAAGACTGGCACCCTTCATAACAAGCTATGGTCACACCCACCCCATTCACCCACCCTTAGTGTGGCAACAACAACCCGCAGCCAGCAGACTGTTCCTGCAACATTTCCCGCCTCACTGCCACTGCCACTGACAACCAAACTTGCCAACACTTCCATGCGAAATGCTTTGCACCACCACTCATACCCCTCCAACCTCCCGTTCACGGCATCTGGTCCCACAATGGCCCCTGGCCACAAACAACTACATGAGACCAAACACATGCTGCGTGTGGGAGTGAACTTTCTACAATATGTCCCTGATGTCCTCACAGCGCCAAAGCTTATACTGCCACAGGGCCAAAAGGGGGGTGAACGGATATACACCCACAACACACCATGTGCCAAACACCATGGCACCAGAACTGTTTATGAGACTTTGAAACAAGTGGTGTACTGGCCCAGCATGCAGAAAGATGTGGCAGAGTATGTCAGAGAATGTCAGGTTTGCTGTCAAGTCCAAACTGCAAACGCAAGTCACAGAGCTCCACTGCAAAACCGAGGAGTCACGTTTCCACGGTCAGTCGACCAGAAAGACTGGACTGTAAAACCTCCTCTGATGCTCATGGCCATCACAGACACCATACAGGAGTCAACTCAGGTGTTCCCCACAGAACTACTGATGGCACGGCAGGTGCCACTGCCGCTGCACCTGTACCAACCAGGAGGCTCGAGTCTCATCCCAGCCTACCCCACTCATCAGCATCACAACAAGCTCCGCCTACAGCTGAGAGAACCACTCGCAACACAGAGCCAAACCCTGCAAACCACCTGCAAATCCCGGAAAGGTATTGTGGTGGTTCTCTGTAATCACAGCTCCCTGATCCAAACGGCGAACTCAATGAAGCAACTGTTTACAGTCCTCCAGAATGACTTTGCCCAAAATCAGCTGGTTATAACTCTGTTGACAGACCTGCTACGAGAAATTAGCTTCTCTATGGACAGAGTGGCTATGAATAGGATTCCTCAGTATCCTACACCAACTGTGCTGGACTTTGCTACTGGCAGACCCAAAGACACGGTCAATGTCAGGTGGCGGCAACGTAACACCCATGCCAAGAAACACACCTCAGTTGCGGTAGCCTACCACAACAGCAACCCACGGCTGTGCCCGGCTCCCCACTTTAGCAGGTGTAGTTTCACCAAAGACTTTCAGTACTTCTGCCCAAACCAGCTCTCCCTCAGAAACCACACTGAAGGAATGGGCCGGTTGCAGCCCATGACCAGCGACACACGCTGCCCGGCCAAGCCTTGCACCCCAGTCATCGGAACACAAGCCGAGATTGTGGGTGATCAACTACTCATCCACACCCCCACTCATGCTGCCATCCTAATCTACAATCAGCACAACACCACCACTCGTGGCAGCCTGCCCAATCCAAGTAAGAGGATCCAGGTACCCCTGAGTTCCATCCTTCATCGCAGCCATCTGGCAGTGCACTGTCTCTCAAGCAAAGAGGACCAGTCAGAACTGGAAATCCCATCCTCCTCCAGGAATCACCATCACGCCTTAGAGCCAGGACTGGAACTGAGGATTGACAAAGGGGGGTCCCAGCTAAGTGACAGTACTCCCATCGATGCAGCCCTCCAAGCACTCTCACGACTGCCTGTCCTGACCAGCTCACCTAAAGCCCAAGCTTGGACTGCTGCCAACACAATCCGTTGCCTCTCCATGGCAATAAAGTACGCACTCGCCCTGGGTCTGGCCTTCATCCTATCCAAAGGGACCAAAGGGATGCAAGAATCCACGGATAAGTGCCTATCTGCCCTTCCTCAAGGACCAGTAGGAACCACCTGCTGCGTGACCATCCGGATCCATGTGCCATCGAACTTGGTTACCATCCAACGAAGTCCGCACAGGAACTTCGTTGGCCGAAAGGGGGAATCTGTAGCGTATGCACACGTATCAGGATAATCAATAAACTTTGGAATGTTCAGAACACTTTTAGCATGCTGGACTGGGTTGTAAAACCTCATCGCGGCTCTGAACAGGTCTGCCAAAGATGAGCCCACTTGACACTTTTGTGGACCTGCGAGGATAAACAGAAAGTGCAACTTCCTCACTTTGGTGACTTCAAAAGGAGCACCCCCCCCCAGAGACTGACCAGATCCACATTCCAACACCCCACACACACAGGGACACACAAAAACACACACACAGACACATACAGAAACACACAATCATACATTTTTAACTGTATATGTGAACTACCACTATGCTGGAATATATATATGATATATTTTAGAGCCTATGCATGTTTCCTAGTGTTTAAATGAGTGTATTTGTGCTAGTGTGCATTTTAATAGGGGAATCCTGTCTGTAAACCATAACTTTTTGTCTATGCCTTTCTGATCTGTCGAGTTTGATCTCTCCGTAAAGCTCTGGACTCGAGCTATTCACTGAGGTGGGTCACATGGCTGACATATGCATTTTTCTATGTGTTTAATGATACTGTGAAGAAAGCACTCAATCTCGAAATCCGGGCTGATAGTCATCAAGTATGCAAATTCAGCTAGGAGACCAAACAAAGCAACTTTGCCCGCCAAATAGTGCTGCGCATCTATTGGTCGCTACAATTCAGGAGGTGTGTTAGCTTGGGTTTCCATAAAGACAACGACACACACCTTCGCGCGCTCTCTTCCCTTTTTCCTTTGTCTCCCGACTGACTCACGAGCACCTCGTGCACGGACGCCTCAGGTGACCGCGCTTCCCAACCACGCGCGCAGTTCGGGAGGACCACTTCCTTAGACTCTCTCTCTCTTCGGCTAAGTTACTTAAGCTTAAACCTCTTTTGAAAACCCCGCCGGAGAAACCCTCTCTGAAAGGACCAACCCAGCCAGGCGCATTGAAACCACTACACACGGACTTGAACCAATAAGCAAGTATTATCATTTATCTGAATTTGTCTAAACTGATTTCTGTGCTGGCTCTCTCCCAAAAAGGTTTAATTTGTGTAATTTGCCATCCTTTGATCATCTTTCTTTCTATGTCTTTTCTTCATTCTCACTCTTGTGTATATATATGTGTATACATCTGTATATATTTTAGACGTATAATCTCTGTAGCCGTAGCTGCATATATTAAACACTTAATTCATGCTCGATTGTTCTGTTGTTCTTTCAACTGAAGACCAAGTCACTTTAATGTTTTTCGATCGCTTTATGCTTTGATGCTATAATAGCAAGTTATTTTCATGGCCAGAGAATAACTCTGTTTATAATATTCTGTGAGGGACTTAGTTTGCTGGACAAACGAACAGTTTCTCTAAATAATTATTCAACCAGAACTAATCATATATGTAATTGATTATAATTCGTTGTAATTGATTCACAATATATGTTTAATTCCCCGTTGGGTCGATATATGAATCATAATTTATTCATAACCTTATGAATTATTATATTCATATTTCATCCATAAATTGTATTAATAACCGCTACATTCGTTACAATTCAATGCCAAGAAGGGTCAGTTCAGTATTCTAGTTTTGGAGGACATACATACTAGAATATAATATTACACATTTGTTGAACTTAAATCAAGGGTGTACTTTTCAACCCTTCTTTAAAGCAGAATAAGGTTTTTATATATATATATATATATATATATATATATATATATATATATATATATATATATATATATATATATATATATATATATATATATATATATATATACATACATATATATATACATATACATATTGTCCTCCGTAAGTAAAGACAAAATTGCTCTGTTAGCTATCATGTCAAGACATCTATAAATATGATTAAAAGAGTAATATGAGGCAGAAGTACAGAATGTCCCATTTTATTATTAGCTGTTTCAACACAAAATGTTTTACGAACTAAGAAGTACAGCGCTTTTAGAGATTCATCCCTCTGCCTAATGTGAGCAAGTATTGGGACGGTTTAACTTAAAGCAAATGTAAAAGCGTTAAAAGCTAATATTAAGCTGTAAATCACACGAGCGAATCTGTGACCCATAGACATCACCAGGCATTTTCAACGGTTGCTTGTTTTGGGGAGTTTCTGCCTTTAGTCTCCTCTTTAGCTGGTGAAAGGCTAACAAAGCAATTTTGTCTTTACTGTCCCAATACTTACTTAATTCCAAAATAAAATTTTATGTGTATATAATATGTGTGTATACTGTGTATATTTATGTATATATACATACACACACACACATACATGTATATATTATATTTATGTGTGTGTATACAGTTGTGGTCAGAATTATTGGCACACTTGGTAAATATGATCAAAGATGACTTTAAAAATAAATATGCATTGTTTATCCTTTTGATCTTTAATTCATAAAATTAGCAAAAATCTATCCTTTCATTGAAGGAAAAGAATTGAAGGTGGGGGGAAAATCACATTATGAAATAAATGTTTTTTTTTCGAACACGTTGGCCACAATTATTGGCACCCCTAGAATTTTTTATGAATAAAATATCTCTGAAGTATATTCCCATTCATATTTACTTAAAACTAGGGATGCACCAATATGAATTTTTTGGGGCCGATACCGATTTTAACAAACAATTATTGGCCGATACCGATATTTGTCACTTCCTCTCTTATTTGAAATTCATCAAAATAGATAGTATTTTGATCATGTTTTAAATAAGCAAAGTTCAAAACACCTGCATTAAAATATACTAGCAGGTTTATTGCTGCATCATCAAATTATTTTTAATGAACATGGATTGGATCCATTTAACATTGTTCAGCAGGCCTATATAAAGACAACAGAACAAAGATACATATGAAATTAAAGCTGCAAGCAGCGATGAAAGGGCCCTCGCACCCGGGCTCACCGCCACCCGTTGGCCTTAGGAAAACAGTGAACAGTGGTCGACATGCATGTAAGCGAATGAATACAGGAGAATTATGCCAAAGTCATTTCGAAATGCCACACTTCCTGCTGCCAACAGGTGGCGCTTTGACCATAACCAAATATTGCGATATAGATGTGTTCAGGCCAGGACTGTTATCAAACACGTGAAGTTTGGAGCAGATCGGACATCATATGCCTGAGTTACAACAACTTCCTGTTTCATGGCGTTAATCGCATACATTAGCACTTAGCCAAGTGTTGCATGATTTAACGTGTTTCTAGTATGTTTGGTACTTTGTGGCATATTGAAATGTGGTTCTGGGAGGGAATTACAGTGTAAAGCATGCCATTTCCTGTTGCCAGCAGGTGGAGCTATGACTAACTGAATATTGGCATATAGATATGTTCAGGCCCGGACTCTTATCACACACGTGAAGTTTGGAGCAGATCGGACATTGTATGCCTGAGTTACAACGGCTTCATTTTTCATGGCAAAACAACAGACTTTGTCATGCCGCCACGGACACACCCTTCAGCGAAAACTCTAGATCTTCACAATTTAATGTCACAAAGGCCTTTAGATTAGACTGACCAAAAATGACATTGATCTGATTAAATCTCTAGGAGGAGTTAATCACAGTGTAAAACATGTCATTTCCTGTTGCCCGCAGGTGGCGCTATGACTGTAACTGAATATTGGGTCCCACTCAACAGTGTAATTATAAATGTAACTACATAAATTAATTACAGATGTAATTACATGCAGATGTTTTTATAATATAAGTACAAATGTAAAAACATGTATGTACACAATAAGTGCATTGTATCAAATTATTAATTTAAATTCAAGTACATAGTAGTTAAAGCCACTTAAAATAAAGTGGGACCGAATATTGTTATGAAGATGTCTTCAGGCCAGGTCTCTAATAAAACATGTGAAGTTTGGGGCAGATCGGACATTGTTTGTCTGAATTACAACAACTTGCTGTTTCATGGCGAAAACATCAAACTTTGTCAGGGCGCCACGGACACGCCCTTCAGTGAAAACTCTAGATCTTCGCAATTTAACGTCACAAAGGTCTTTAGATTAGACTGACCAAATATGACATTGATCTGATAAAAGCTCTAGTAGGAGTTCGTTAAAGTACAACGTCTGGAAAATGCAAAAAACAGTTATTTAATTCAAAATATTTGACTTCCTGTTCGGTTTCGGATTTCGCTCCAAGAGACTTTTTTTTAGGTATCGGGCTGATAAATGTGTGTACCGAATTTCAAAACCCTAGTGAAATGTAGCGAGAGGGGCTGTACGTTAGATGGCGCTATCGAGCCATTTTGCCACGCCTAATGCTGCGACCCATAACAGACGTAAATTTTCACCACTTCTGACGCGTGTGCAAAGTTTCATGAGTTTTCGAGCACGTTTAGGCCCTCAAAAACGCAATTTACTTTGGAGAAGAATAATAATAAATATAGCTGCGAGCAGCGATGACGGGCCAAAGCCCGGTGGCACCGCCACCCCTGTGGCTTCAGGGCAACTGTGCATGGCGGGCAATGGGCATTTAAAACAGTTAAGCATAAAAGGACTGTCAAATTCACTCCACATTTACTGCACTACAAGGTAGCGCTATAGAGCCCCTCCTCCCTGCCCGTTTCTAAGTCTTTGCCCATGTCTACTGTCTAACAAACCTGATGTGTGTGTGGAGTTTCAAACAATTTGAAGCATGCTAAGAGTCTCAAAAGCATTCAAAACCAATATAAAAGTTTGATGCGTTGCCAAGGCAACTGTGTTTGAGATATCACAATTCTTTTCAAAGGTCTACATCTGACATGTTTTGACATTATTTAAATGAAGTTTGAAGCAAATAGGGTAAACATAAGATGGTGATCTCAAAGCATGCTGAAAGTAACACATTTCCTGCTGCCAGTTGGTGGCGCTATAACTTTGACTCACAATAGTCACATCTATGTGATCAGCCTTGTAGAACGAAGACACAGCCGAAGATTCATCAAAATCAATTAATGTATGCAGAAGTTATAACACTTTGTTTCCCTTTTCTTGCTATTAATTCGTTGCCTCGCCACGGCCAAACCATTTGAGATATCCAAAATCCGTTTGCAATTAAACAACTTCAATGTATTAGCACCAAGTAAAAAAGGTTTGGTGTAAATTGTATAAACCCTGTTGGAGTAGTAGTATTAAATTCAAAGCCTGTTTTTTCAAAAAATTAACATTCAAACCAAAATAGCTGACTTCCTGTTGGTCGGAGCTAATGAATGTAAATTAGAAAATTGTCCGGCTTGATGAGAACAATATGTGAACCGAGTTTGGTGACTGTAGGAAAAACTAACCCCCCCACTTTTGTCAAAAGGTGGCGCTACTGAGCCCCTCCACCACGCCCATTTCTATGGCTTTGTCCATGTCTACTGGTTGACAATATTGATGTGTGTATCGAGTTTCATGCAATTTGAAGGATGTTAAGAGCCTCAAAAACACTCAAGAATATTATTAAAGTTTGATGTGTTGCCATGGCAACAATATTTAAAATATCAAGAATCCTGTCACAGGTCTACATCTGCTGTTTATTGACATTACACTGATGAAGTTTGAAGCAAATAAGGTAAACATAACAGAGTGAACTCAATGCATTTTGAAAGTGACACACTTCTTGCTGCCAGTTGGTGGCGGTATAACTTTGACTCACAATAGTCACATCCATGTGATCAGACTCCTATAACGAACACACCGCTGAAGTTTCATAAACATCAATCAATGTATGCAGAAGTTATAACACACTTCCTGTTTCCCTTTTCTCACCATAAATTTGTTGCCTCGCCACGGCCAAACCGTTCGAGATATCAAAAATCCGCTGGCAATTTTTCATCATCGATGTCTTGACTTCATGCTGACCGAGTTTGGTGGCGATCGGATTAATCGTCTAGGAGGAGTATATCAAATTCCAGAGCATGCGTTTTTCAAACAACCCAAATAGCTGACTTCCTGTTGAGGTGACGTATAACTTAGAGCACGAAAGTTGTTCGGCCCGATGATGTCTATATGTGTACCGAGTTTTATACTTGTATGTGCAAGCGTGTTTGATATATGGACCATGTTTTCGGACCCCATTCAAGGGGGCGCTGTCGAGCCCCCCTGCCACGCCCAGGTACCAGCTTCTGTCCGGCTGTAATGGCCACGGGTTCTGACCCGTGTGCAAAATTTCAAGAGTTTTTGAGCATGTTAAGGGCCCCAAAAAAAACCAAAACCTAAAAAAAAAAAAAATAATAATTAAAGCTGCAAGCAGCGTTGAGAGGGCCCTCGCCCGGGCTCACCGCCACC
>NC_063060.1:13859203-13982538 GCF_018812025.1 Megalobrama amblycephala | reverse complement strand
TAGATAGATAGATAGATTGGTAGTTGTCACAGATGGATACTATGGAGTTTTTATAGAGTATTTAGCATGTTCTTAGCCCAGTTTAGCACTTAGCTAATCACTATTAGCATGTAGCTATTCACTGCTAGCATGTGTAGCATGTTGGAAGTCCAGATTGCTAGCATGAGTCAAAAGAGCCAACCGCCATGTCTCTACAATGTTCTGATGCAGAGATATAGATTTTGCAAAACGGTTGCTAGGTACTCTGTTTGGTTGCTAGGGAGTGGCTTTGCAGCTACCAATGATGATTCTCCAAAGGCTGCTTGACAATATAAACCAACCCTCATGTCTGTACGATTTTCTAATGCAGAAATATAGATTTTGCAAAACGGTTGCTAGGGCACTCTGTTTGGTTGCTAGGGAGTGGCTTGGCAGCTACCAATGATGATACTCCAAAGGCTGCTTGACAATATAAACCAACCCCCATGTCTGTACGATGTTCTGATGCAGAGATATATATTTTGCAAAACGGTTGCTAGGGTACTCTGTTTGGTTGCTAGGGAGTGGCTTAGCAGCTACCAATGATGATACTCCAACGGCTGCTTGACAATATAAACCAACCCCCATGTCTCTACGATGTTCTGATGCAGAGATATATATTTTGCAAAACGGTTGCTAGGGTACTCTGTTTGGTTGCTAGGGAGTGGCTTAGCAGCTATCAATGATGATACTCCAATGGCTGCTTGACAATATAAACCAACCCCCATGTCTGTACGATGTTCAGATTTGAAGATAGATAGATAGATAGATAGATAGATAGATAGATAGATAGATGAGAAATAGATAGATGAGAAGTGATAGATAGATGAGTTTGAATGAATGAGATAGATAGATAGATAGATAGATAGATAGATGAGTTTGAATGAGTTAGACAGATAGATAGATAGATAGATAGATAGATAGATGAGTTTGAATGAGTAGATAGATAGATAGATAGATAGATAGATAGATGAGTTTGAATGAGTTAGACAGATAGATAGATATAGTTTAATGAGTTTCAATGGATTAGAAACAGTACATAGAATGGCACTTGAGTCTAATTGAGTTTTTGAGTCTAATGGGCTTCCGTAGTTTGAATTTGAATTTTGACAGTTGGAATTTGAAAGTCTTGGCTCATTTGAACATTCCGTCAATGAAAGTCAATGGGATTTTTCCGAGTTTTAACAGTCATTTTTAGGAAAACCATAAGTCGGATCAGTTAGAAAAGATATAGCACACTAAGTCAGAACAGTCTGAAGGTCTGACCCGAGTTTGGAGTTTGTGGAGTTAAAGCTCTAGGAGGAGTTAGACTTGGAAATTCAAGTAAGAAGAAGAATAATAATATTAAGTTTAAATAGGATTACAGTAAGTTGGCTTTTTCAAGCCAACTTAACTAGAATGTACATTTCCTGAAGAAAATGTGAATGGTGCTTGCAGTGGCAAAATCGGCACTCGGTTGCTAGGCGGTTGCTAAGGTACTTGGGGTGGTTGCTAAGGTGTTGCTAGGCGGTTGCTAGGGTGTTCTGGGTGGTTGCTATGGTAACCCGGGTGGTTGCTAGGGTGTTGCTAGGCAGTTGCTAAGGTACCTGGGGTGGTCACTATGGTGTTGCTAGGTGGTTGCTAGGGTGTTCTGGGTGGTTGCTAGGCGGTTGCTATGGTAACCTGGGTGGTTGCTATGGTGTTACTAGGTGGTTGGTAGTTGTCACAGATAGTTACTATGGAGTTTCTATAGAGTTCTTAGCATGTTCTCAGTCCACTTTAGCAATTAGCTAATCACTATTAGCATGTAGCTATTCATTGCTAGCATGTGTAGCATGTTGGAAGTCCAGTTGCTAGCATGAGTCAAAAGAGCCAACCGCCATGTCTCTATGATGCTCTGATGCAGAGATATAGATCTTGCTAAACGGTTGCTAGGGTACTCTGTTTGGTTGCTAGGGAGTGGCCTGGCAGCTGCCAATGGTGATACTCCAAAGGCTACTTGCCAGTTTGAACGATATAAACCAACCCCCATGTCTCTATAATATTCAGATTTGAAGATATTCCTCTATGCTTTGGGTTGCTAGGGTGATCTATATGGTTGCTAGGGCGTGGATATGAAGTCTTTAAGGTGATTTGTGATTGGCCGTTTGCTACCCCGAGTCAAATGAGCCCACCCTCATGTTTCTATGACACTTTTATCCAAATATATTCCTTTGATCTTTTTCAATGGAAGTCTATGGAACTTGTTGCTATGGTGCTCTATATTGTTGCTAGGGCGTGGCTTGATAGCTTAACATTGATCCTGAGAAACTGATTGGTTGCCTGAGTGAAATGAGCCTGCCCCCTTGTCTCTATGACACTGTGATCAATAGTGAGAGATGTGAGTGAGTGAGAGAAAGGGTTCTAAGGGCCTGCGTGTGTGAGTGTGTGTGAGAAAGTGACAGTTGAAATTCAAATTTCTGAAGATTCCGCCATTGAAAGTCAATGGGACTGTTTTGGCCGCTTTTTCGCCCCCTGTGCGAACATCGTTGGTCCGATCGCTTAGAAAAGTCATAGCACACCTCTCCTCAATGGGCCGGTCGATTTGACACCTCATTCATGGGTCTAGGACAAAAACTGCGGGACAAGTTACGCGCCGAAGTTTTGTCCAGAAGAAGAAGAAGAAGCTTTGCCTTTGGAAGTTAACTAGAATGTACATTTCCTGAAGAAAATGTGAATGGTGCTTGCAGTGGCAAAACTCGCCACTCGGTTGCTAGGCGGTTGCTAAGGTACTTGGCGTGGTTGCTAAGGTGTTGCTAGGCGGTTGATAGGGTGTTCTGGGCGGTTGCTAGGTGGTTGCTAGGCGGTTGCTATGGTAACCTGGGTGGTTGCTAGGGTGTTGCTAGGCAGTTGCTAAGGTACTTGGGGTGGTTGCTAAGGTGTTGCTAGGCGGTTGCTAGGGTGTTCTGGGTGGTTGCTAGGCGGTTGCTATGGTAACCTGGGTGGTTGCTAGGGTGTTGCTGGGCGGTTGCTAAAGTACTTGGGGTGGTCATTATGGTGTTGCTAGGCGGTTGCTATGGTGTTTTGGGTGGTTGCTAGGCGGTTGCTATGGTAACCTGGGTGGTTGCTAGGGTGTTGCTAGGCAGTTGCTAAGGTACTTGGAGTGGTTGCTAAGGTGTTGCTAGGCGGTTGCTAGGGTGTTCTGGGTGGTTGCTAGGCGGTTGCTATGGTAAACTGGGTGGTTGCTTGGGTGTTGCTAGGGAGTTGCTAAGGTACTTGGGGTGGTTGCTAAGGTGTTGCTAGGCGGTTGCTATGGTAACCTGGGTGGTTGCTGGGGTGTTGCTAGGCAGTTGCTAAGGTACTTGGGGTGGTTGCTAAGGTGTTGCTAGGCGGTTGCTAGGGTGTTCTGGGTGGTTGCTAGGTGGTTGCTATGCGGTTGCTATGGTAACCTGGGTGGTTGCTAGGGTGTTGCTAGGCGGTTGCTAAGGTACTTGGGGTGGTTGCTAAGGTGTTGCTAGGCGGTTGCTAGGGTGTTCTGGGTGGTTCCTAGGTGGTTGCTATGCGGTTGCTATGGTAACCTGGGTGGTTGCTATGGTGTTACTAGGTGGTTGGTAGTTGTCACAGATACTTACTATGGAGTTTCTATAGAGTTCTTAGCATGTTCTCAGCCCACTTTAGCACTTAGCTAATCACTATTAGCATGTAGCTATTCACTGCTAGCATGTGTAGCATGTTGCAAGTACAGTTTGCTAGCATGAGTCAAAAAAGCCAACCCCCATGTCTGTACGATGTTCTGATGCAGAGATATAGGCCTTGCTAAATGGTTGCTAGGGTACTCTGTTTGGTTGCTAGGGAGTGGCTTGGCAGCTGCCAATGATGACACTCCAAAGGCTACTTGCCAATATAAGCCAACCCCCATGTCTCTACGATGTTCTGTTGCAGAGATATAGGTCTTGCAAAATGGTTGCTAGGGTACTCTTTTTGGTTGCTACGGAGTGGCTTGGCAGCTGCCAATGATGATACACCAAAGGCTGCTTGCCAGTATGAATGATATAAACCAACCCCCATGCCTGTATGATATTCAGATTTGAAGATATCCCTCTATGCTTTGGGTTGCTAGGGTGCTCTAAATGGTTGCTAGGGCGTGGCTATGAAGTGTTGAAGGTGATTCGTGATTGGCCGTTTGCTGCCCCGAGTCAAATGAGCCCACCCTCATGTTTCTATGACACTTCTATCCAAAAATATTAATTTGATCTTTTTCAATGGAAGTCTATGGAGCTTGTTACTAAGGTGCTCTATATGGTTGCTAGGGCGTGGCTTGATAGCTTCACAATGATCCTGAGAGACTGATTGGTTGCCTGAGTAAAATAAGCCCACCCCCTTGTCTCTATGACATTGTGATCCAGAGTTATGTTCAATACAAAATCCCTATGTAATTTCCCATAGTAGGAAAACACAGTACTTCCTGGTTCATGGTCACGGCTTCACCATAGTATGTCTATGGGGAAATTTGGGCAGCTCTAGCGCCCCAGGGGTACAACTTACACCCCATTTTGAGGTATGGTCTGAGAGAGCCTATCAGCCTCTACAAATGTGGTAACTCACATGTTTCTACGAAATCCTCGTTAGGAGCTATGACTCGTCAAAGTTCATCGCAATGTTAAGTCTATGGGATTTTTCGCCCGATTTTTCGCCCGCCAGACGAACATCGTACACCCGATCGCTTATAAAAGTCATAGCACACCATTCCCGAATAATCCGCACAATTTGACACCTAATTCGTGGGTCTGTGACAAAAGCTGCGGGAGGAGTAGCGTGCCAAATTTTGTGTGGAATAATAATAATAATAATAATAAGTATGCGGAAGAATAAGAATGGAGCTTTGCCTTTGGCAAGCACCATTAATAATGAAAGTCAATGGGACTGTTTTGGCCGCTTTTTCGCCCCCTGTGCGAACATCGTTGGTCCGATCGCTTATAAAAGTCATAGCACACCTCTCCTCAATGAGCCGGTCGATTTGACACCTCATTCATGGGTCTAGGACAAAAACTGCGGGACAAGTTACGCGCCGAAGTTTTGTCCAGAAGAAGAAGAAGAAGAAGAACTAGAATGTACATTTCCTGAAGAAAATGTGAATGGTGCTTGCAGTGGCAAAACTCGGCACCCGGTTGCTAGGGTGCTGTAATTGGTTGCTAGGGCATGGCGACGAACTACTTATTAGCTGCTTGATAGGCCGAATCAAAAGAGCCCAGCCCCAAGTGTCTATGACCTTCTGATCCAAAGATATGATCTCACAGATTTTGTCCCAATGTTAAGTCTATGGGAGTTTATTCAGCTGGTTTTTTCGTACGCTGTGCGAACATCGTTCACCCGATCGCTTAGAAAAGTCATAGCACACCTCTCCTCAATAAGCCGGTCGATTTGACACCTGATTTGTGGGTCTATGCCAAACGGTGCGGGAGGAGTTACGCGCCAAAGCAGAAAAAAAAGTGGAAGAAGAAGAAGAAGAATAATAAGTATGCAGGAGAATAAGAATGGAGCTTTGCCTTTGGCAAGCACCATTAATAAGTATGCAGGAGAATAAGAATGGAGCTTTGCCTTTGGCAAGCACCATTAATAAGTATGAGCAATAATAATAGTGATGCTTTGCCTTTGGCAAGCACCACTAATAAATATGCAGGAGAATAAGAATGGAGCTTTGCCTTTGGCAAGCACCATTAATAATAAGTATGAGCAATAATAATACTGATGCTTTGCCTTTGGCAAGCACCATTAATAATAAGTTTAATAAGCATTTCAGTAAGTTGGCTTTTTCAAGCCAACTTAATAAGTTTAAATAGGATTACAATAAGTTGGCTTTTTCAAGCCAACTTAATAAGTATGCAGGAGAATAAGAATGGAGCTTTGCCTTTGGCAAGCACCATTAATAAGTATGCAGGAGAATAAGAATGGAGCTTTGCCTTTGGCAAGCACCATTAATAATAAGTATTTAGAAGAACAGTAATGGATGATTTGCCTTTGGCAAGCACCATTAATAATAACTAGATGAGTTGCAAAGGTCGTTGACAAAGGCGGTTGCTAAGGGTGGTTCTGTGTGGTTGCCTAGGCAGTTTCTAAGGTACTTGGGGTAGTTGTAAAGGTGCTTGCTAGGCTTGTTAGTTTAGAAGTAGTTCTGAAGTTGGTTAGCTAGGCGGTTTAAAAGCTATGGTAACCTGGGTGAGTAAGCTAAGGTGTTGCTAGTGCAGTTGCTAAGTGTACCTGGGGTGGATCACTACGGTAGTTGCTAGGCGGTTAGCTAGGGTAGTTAGTTGGGATGGTTAGATAGGCGGTTAGCTATTGGTAACCTGGAGTGGTTGCTAGGAGTGTTGCTAGGCAGTCAGCTAATAGTACATTGAATGGTGGCTTGATTAAGAGTGTTGCTAGGCGTTGCTAGGGTGTTTCTGGGTGGTTGCTATTGCGAGTTAGCTAGATGGTTATACCAGGGTGGTTGCTAAAGGGTAGTTGCTATGCAGTTTGCTAATGAGTACTTGGGGTGGTTGCAGTAAGGTAGTTGCATAGGCGGAAACTTGCTATGAGTGTTAATGGGCTTCAGTTTGCTATGCGGTTGCTATTGGTAACCAGTTGGTGGTTGCTAGGGTGTTGCTAGGCATTTTGCTAAGGTAACTCAATGGGAGTTGGTTGCTAAGGTGTTGCTCAGGCGGTTGCTAGGAAAACCGTAAGTTCTGGGTCAGTTGCTAGGACGGTTGCTACTGGTCAGAACCAATTGTTGTGAAGTGTTCCCTGGGCTGAGGTGGAGTTCGACGGTCAACAGTCTGCCAAGACCGAGTAGTGAGTCCCAGCTGCTGCAGGTGAAGACTAGAAGAGTTACACGTAAAGTTTAAAGGATACCAGCACTTCCATACCGTGAATATGCAAGTAACGTGCTTGCAGCCTTATCAAAGTTGAAAGCAGTGCATTCCGAGTACAGGGATATCTCCATAAGAGTAACTGCGATATTTGAAAGTCACGTAGATGAGGAAGATGACGACACAGAGGAGCAACAAATACTGTCGATGTTGCTTGAGCAGGAGTTAACCAACAGGTTAGATGTTGAGGAGAAGGATGAACTTAGACCTGGTCTCACATTAGACACATGTATGCAGCCACCTGACATTGGACAGGAAGATCTTGTCATACGGCGAGGGAATATTTAGCATCGCACCTGCTCAGCAGGACAAGTAGCCTGTTGGATTTTTTAAAATCCCGAAGCTGGAAGCCATGGCGTTCCCTATAATCATCGAGACCGGACAATAGATGTGCTCTTGACAATTGATAGTAAAATAACGCCATACCATGTCTCTACGATGTTCTGTTGCAGAGATACCCCCCTCCCACGGTCTTGCAAAATGAGTTGCCTAGAGGTACTCTGTCTTGGTTGCTAGGGAGTGGCTTGGCAGGTCTGCCGGGTGGATGGATACACCAAAGGCTTGTAGCAGGTTGGGATCAAGGATGTCGTTCCGCGGGACCCACAACCGCTCCTCTGGCCCGTAGCTCTCCCAGTCTACGAGGTATTCCAGGAGACCACCACGGCGCCGGGAGTCCAGGATTTCACGAACCTCGTATGCAGCTCCATCCTCCAGAAGAAGTGGAAGGGGGGGCTCGGCGGCTGCCACGTCAGGCTCTGTGGAAGGAGAAAGAGAAGGGTGGTGAGGTTTCAACAAAGACACATGGAAAGTGGGATGAATCTTGTATTGTGGAGGGAGCTGAAGACGATACGTGACGGGGTTGATCTGCTGAATGATGGTGAACGGGCCAATGAAGCGGGGACTCAGCTTCCTGCATGGCAGACGCAGTCTGATGTCCCTGGTCGACAGCCAGTCCTTCTGCCCTGGTTTGTAGTTGGGAGCGTTGGAGCGACGAAGGTCGGCTGTCATCCTGCGTCTGAGCAGGGCCCTCTGCAGCTGATGGTGGGCTGAGTCCCACACCCTCTCGCTCTCCCGAAACCAGTAGTCGACAGCAGGAACGTTGGAGAGTTCCCCGTCCCAGGGGAACAGTGGGGGTTGGTAACCGAGTACGCATTGAAAAGGTGTTAATCCGGTGGAAGGTTGACGGAGGGAGTTCTGGGCGTACTCGGCCCAACCCAGGTACTGGTTCCAGGAGTCCTGGTGGCCGCGGCAGAAGGTACGCAGGAAGCGGCTGATCTCTTGGATCTTCCGTTCCGTCTGCCCGTTCGTCTGAGGGTGGTACCCGGACGACAGACTTACGGTCACACCCAGGAGGGACAAGAAGGCCTTCCAGACCCGGGAGATGAACTGGGGGCCCCTGTCAGATACAATGTCCTCGGGGATTCCATAGTAACGGAAGATGTGGTTGAACATTAGTTCTGCAATGGTAAGAGAGGTAGGTAGACCTTGGAGAGGAATCAGTCGGCAGGCCTTGGAGAATCGATCCACTACCACGAGGATGCAGGTGTGACCGTCAGAAGGTGGGAGATCCGTTATGAAATCCACTCCCAGGTGTGACCATGGTCGCTCAGGAACGGGCAGAGGATTGAGCTTGCCGGCCGGCAGATGTCGAGGGCTCTTAGAGATGGCGCACTCCCTGCAGCCCTGCACGTACCTTCTGACATCCCTGGCCAAGTTGGGCCACCAGAAGCGCGCTTTCAGCAGCGAGAGGGTCTCATTGACCCCCGGGTGACCAGTGCCAAGTGATGAGTGAGCTGCGTGAATGAGTTGAGTGCGTCGTGCTCTGGTGATGTACTGAAGACCCTGCGGGCAACCCGGCGGAGTGTGGGTGGAGGCATTGGAGGAGGGCAGAGTTTCTTCAGACCACTGGATGGGATTCACGAAGATGGATTCTGGAAGGACGGTCTCTGGAGTTTCAATTTTCTCATCGGGAGCATGGAGACAGGATAAGGCGTCAGCCTTGAGATTCTTAGAGCCAGGACGATAGGAGATAGTGAAGTCAAATCTTGAAAAGAACAGCGAGCCCAGCGAGCTTGACGAGGGTTTAATCTTTTTGCAGCTTTGAGATACTCCAAGTTTTTATGGTCGGTCAGCACTTGAAAGGGGTGTTTGGCTCCCTCCAGCCAATGCCTCCATTCCTCCAACGCGAGCTTGACGGCCAGGAGTTCACGGTCACCAATGTCATAGTTGACCTCCGCCGGGTTGAGCTTGTGGGAGAAGAAGGCGCATGGATGGAGTCTACTTGGTTGCCCCTGCTGCTGTGAGAGAACCGCTCCCACTCCTGTGGTGGATGCGTCCACCTCCACGACGAAAGGCAGGTTAGGGTCAGGGTGGACAAGGAGGGGAGCGGTGGTCTTGAGGGCTTCAAAGGCTCTTGTGGCATCTTCGGACCAGGACAGAGACTTGGGCTGATGGCGAAGGAGGTTGGTTAGTGGATAGACGATGGAACTGTAGCCTTTGATGAAACGACAGTAGAAATTGGCGAAGCCTAGGAAGCGTTGGAGTTCTTTTATGGTTGTAGGAGTGGGCCAGGACCGGATGGCATCCACCTTCCCCTCGTCCATCCGGATGCCACTGTGATCAATGAAGTATCCCAAGAAGTGGACGGATGACTGGTGGAAGGAGCATTTTTCCGCCTTGAGAAACAGTTGGAATTGCCGTAAGTGTTTGAGGACCTCCGCAACGTGGTGGCGATGTTCGGCCATGCTCCGGGAGTAGATGAGGATGTCGTCGATATACACCAACACGAACTTATGGAGAAACTCCCGGAGCACCTCATGAATGAAATCCTGGAATACGGAGGGGGCGTTGACTAGTCCATAGGGCATGACCAAATATTCGTAATGGCCGGTGGGCGTGACAAAGGCGGTCTTCCACTCGTCCCCCTCGCGTATCCGGATGAGGTTGTACGCGCTGCGGAGGTCCAGCTTGGTGAACACAGTGGCACCACGGAGATGTTCCAGGGCCACTGGGACGAGGGGAAGCGGGTAACGGAATTTGATGGTGATCTTGTTGAGTGAGCGGTAATCAATACAGGGCCGCAAGCCTCCGTCCTTTTTGGCCACGAAGAAGAAGCTGGAAGCAGCAGGGGAAGTAGACAGACGGATGTATCCTTGCTTGAGGGCCTCTTCAATATAGTCCTCCATGGCCTTCTCCTCCGGCACAGAAAGGGGGTAGATCCTTCCCCGTGGCACTGGCTCACCCAGTAGCAGATCGATGGCACAGTCCCATGGCCGGTGTGGAGGTAATTTGGAGGCTCGTTGCGGGCAGAAGACGTCGCTGAAGGGGGCGTAACAGGATGGAATGTCGATAGATCGTTTCTCGATGGGGCTCTCGATGGAGGTAGCGCAGACAGTGATTTCTTTTGGACGTGGAGATGGAGGAACAGGAAACCCGGAGAAGCAGTTAGAAAAACAGTGTTCGCCCCACTTCAGGATCTCGCCCGTGTGCCAGGAGATGGTTGGGCTGTGTTGTTCGAGCCACGGGCGCCCTAGAACCACGTCAGCGGTGGATTCCTCCAGAACCAGCAGGTGGATGTCCTCGACATGGAGAATTCCTACGCGGAGCTGCAGTGGTCCAGCACAACGGCTGATCTTCTTGTGGCCTAGGGGCTTTCCGGTGATGGAGTGGGCTTGATAGATACTAGGCGAAGGCGAGGTTTTGAGCTTGAGTTGATGACAGAAGGCCCCGGAGATGAAGTTCCCGGCTGACCCTGAATCGAGGAGCGCGACAACTGGAACAGACACATTTGCAGCAGTAAGGTTTACAACAGTGGTGAGTGGTTTCATCTTGAGTAAGGAGGGAAGGATGGCACTCACCAGAAGTCTTGGAGGGCGAGTTGGGCATGCAGAGAGCACATGCCCAGGAGAAGCAAAGTAGAGGCACAAATTCAGGGTCAGCCGTCGTTGTCGTTCAGTGGGGGAGAGCCGAGAATTCTCAATTTGCATGGGTTCGCTGGCTGGTTCTGGGGAGCTGACGGGTTCGGACCGACAGAGGAGATGGTGAGGGAGTGGCTGGCCCTGGTGCTCTTCGAGACACGACTGCATACGAGTGCCTACACGGATGGCGAGTTGAATGAAGCGTTCGAGGCCGATGTTGTCCTCGTATGCAGTGAGATGCAATCGCAACTTCGGTTCCAACCCCTTTCTGAATCCAGAGTGCGTCTGCCCAACGGAGAGCTTTTCCTTGTAGCTGTGAGATTATGAAGGCGATCTTAGAGGTGTCAGTGGGGTAAAGTTGCGATTGCATCTCCAGGACCAGCTCACATTGCAGGAGGAATCCGCTGCAATCCTCCGCCGATCCTGCGTAGGGCGCCGGCCTGGCCATGGGACTGGCGTGCATGGTTGGAGTGTGAAGCGAAGAAGTGAACGAGGAAGCGGCGACAGGTGCTGGTGACGGTGACGGTGGTTGTGGTGGAGTGAGTGCTCGGCGCAGCGCGCTCACGAGCTCCTGGAAAGGGTCTGGTTGGCTCATGCTGATATCCTGTCATTCTTTTGCGGGTCCGGTCTTCTGTTACAGTACAGACGGCACGGAGGCAGAAGTAAAAGCAAGTAAGGTTGTTTATTTGATAACAGCAATGAGCA
The DNA here is from genome assembly GCF_018812025.1 of Megalobrama amblycephala. NCBI lineage: Eukaryota > Metazoa > Chordata > Actinopteri > Cypriniformes > Xenocyprididae > Megalobrama > Megalobrama amblycephala. The sequence goes on along the minus strand of NC_063060.1, from coordinate 13,971,035 downwards.
GGTGAGTAACTGGTAGATAGAGAGTTCGATGTGATGATAGGGAAATGATACTGTCCTTTGTTGCTTGTAGATGGAGTTCGTGGTAGACGATATTGAAGAAGGCAGATGGGGAACACTCACACACACAGAGAGAGGCACACAGGAGGAAGACTGGAGACACTGGAGAAACTGGAAACGCTGATAGCAGGTAAGTAGCAGGTTGGAGTCCTTGAGGTAAGTATACATGAGTCTGTATAACGTACGAGACCGGACAAAGACTTTGTGTGTGAGTGTGGCAGATATAGTGCTGGTGATTGCGGGGATAATGACGTGCAGGTGGCGGTGATTAGAACTCCGGTGATTGAGTGCGCGGGTATTGCAGGGAGGTGGAGCCTGACGTGTCTGTCACACATTCACATTAAGGTTGGATTATTTTTTTCAGAGCACTGTGGAGTTTGCACAAATAACAGTATGTAATTTGGTCTAGAATTTTTATAGGGGTTGTCTGAAGCCGAGTTCAGACTGCACGATTTTCAAAATAGTCGGGTCACTGTTTTTTTCACACTGCATGACTATCTTGGCCAGCATTCAGTTGCTGCTGTGTTCAAACTGTACGATGGATTGGCGACAGAAGGTTTCACACTGCATGAATTTACAATAGGAAGAATCACCGACAACTCTGTCTGACACGCAAACTACATTTCACAACCAAACACAAGAGAGATGTGACAAGGAAACAATGTGATATCACGCATGCAAGACCGGAGTTCTCACATGAGACTGGGTTTATTATTTAAAACGATAGCTCTCAAGAAGCTTGCAATACGAATTTCCTGTGTGCTGATTTGCAGCGAAAACAAGAAAAAGAAAAGAAGAATATGGTGGAGGAATGGTTGGGGAGACTGTAACAGAGCACTCACGTAACAGAGCACTGGTTTGCCTGTGATTTCGGCCATTTGTCTGCGATTTCACAAAACCTGTCGGCGAGCTAAAATCGAGGCTAAAATCATGCAGTCTGAACTAGCAATGAGAAAAAACTCAGAAATTTCAGATTATGATGATATTCTGCACTCATTTGAAATTGACTTATAACATTCTGTGACATGAAAGTCATCTCAATTTAAACGATCTCATGCATGTGGATTTTGTGGTTTGTCATCATTGGAGCATCAGCCGCTGCAGTAAATGTAGTGTGAAATTGACATAGTCCTTTTATGTTTAACCGTTTTAAATGCCCATTGCCCGCCATGCACAGTTGACCTGAAGCCACCAGGGTGGCGATGCCACCGGGCTTTGGCCCGTCATCATTGCTTGCAGCTATATTTATTAGGGCCCAAGCCAATGAAATGGCGAAGGGCCCTCTTGTTCTTCTAAGGATTGTTAGGGCCCAAGCCAATGAAATGGCGAAGGGCTCTCTTGTTCTTCTAAGGATTATTAGGGCCAAAGCCCAAGGGGCTGAAGGCCCTATCGTTTTCTTTAGGATTATTATTATTAGGGCCAAAGCCCAAGGGGCAGAAGGCCCTATTGTTTTCTTTAGGATTATTATTATTATTGTTTTGTTTTTTTTCGACTATTCAGGCATTTTTGGGGCCTTTACCATGCTCGAAAACTCATGAAACTTTGCACATACATTGGAACCCACGACCATCAGGGCCGGGCAGAAGCTGGTACCCGGGCGTGGCAGGAGGGCTCGACAGCGCCCCCTTGAACAGGGTCCGAAATTTTGGTCTATATATCAAACACGCTTGCACATATAAGTATAAAACTCAGTACACATATAGACATCATCAGGCCAAACAACTTTCGTACTCTAAGTTATACGTCACCTCAACAGGAAGTAAGCTATTACGGGTTGTTTGAAAAACACATGGATGTGACTATTGTGAGTCAAAGTTATAGCGCCACCAACTGGCAGCAAGAAGTGTGTCACTTTCAAAATGCATTGAGTTCACTCTGTTATGTTTACCTGATTTGCTTCAATCTTCATCAGTGTAATGTCAATACACAGCAGATGTAGACCTGTGACAGGATACTTGATATTTTAAATATTGTTGCCATGGCAACACATCAAACTTTAATAATATTCTTGAGTGTTTTTGAGGCTCTTAACATCCTTCAAATTGCATGAAACTCGATACACACATCAATATTGTCAACCAGTAGACATGGACAAAGCCATAGAAATGGGCGTGGTGGAGCGGCTCAGTAGCGCCACCTTTTGACAAAAGTGGGGGGGTTAGTTTTTCCTACAGTCACCAAACTCGGTACACATATTGTTCTCATCAAGCCGGACAATTTTCTAATTTACATTCATTAGCTCCAACCAACAGGAAGTCAGCTATTTTGGTTTGAATGTTAATTTTTAAAAAAAACAGGCTTTGAATTTAATACTACTACTCCAACAGGGTTTATACAATTTACACCAAACTTTTTTTACTTGGTGCTAATACATTGAAGTTGTTTAATTGCAAACAGATTTTGGATATCTCAAATGGTTTGGCCGTGGCGAGGCAACGAATTAATAGCAAGAAAAGGGAAACAAATTGTTATAACTTCTACATACATTAATTGATTTTGATGAATCTTCGGCTGTGTCGGCTGATCACATAGATGTGACTATTGTGAGTCAAAGTTATAGCGCCACCAACTGGCAGCAGGAAATGTGTTACTTTCAGCATGCTTTGAGATCACCATCTTATGTTTACCCTATTTGCTTCAAACTTCATTTAAATAATGTCAAAACATGTCAGATGTAGACCTTTGAAAAGAATTGTGATATCTCAAACACAGTTGCCTTGGCAACGCATCAAACTTTTATATTGGTTTTGAATGCTTTTGAGACTCTTAGCATGCTTCAAATTGTTTGAAACTCCACACACACATCAGGATTGTTAGCCAGTAGACATGGGCAAAGCCTTAGAAACGGGCAGGGAGGAGGGGCTCTATAGCGCTACCTTGTAGTGCAGTAAATGTGGAGTGAATTTGACAGTCCTTTTATGCTTAACTGTTTTAAATGCCCATTGCCCGCCATGCACAGTTGCCCTTTAGCCACAGGGGTGGCGGTGCCACCGGGCTTTGGCCCGTCATCGCTGCTCGCAGCTATATTTAGGGGTTCAAGCACGTAGTGCTGAAACCCTATTGTAATTGTCCTGATTTTTATTATTAGGGGTTCAAGCACGTAGTGCTGAAACCCTATTGTTTTTGTCCTGATTATTATTATTAGGGGTTCAAGCACGAAGTGCTGAAAGCCTATTGTAATTGTTAGGATTTTTATTATTATTATTATTATTATTAGGGGTTCAAGCACGTAGTGCTGAAACCCTATTGTAATTGTTAGGATTTTTATTACTAGGGGTTCAAGCACGTAGTGCTGAAACCCTATTGTAATTGTTAGGATTATTAGGGGTTCAAGCACGTAGTGCTGAAACCCTATTGTTATTGTCCTGATTAGGGGTTCAAGCACGTAGTGCTGAAACCCTATTGTAATTGTTAGGATTATTATTATTATTATTATTATTATTATTAGGGGTTCAAGCACGAAGTGCTGAAACCCTATTGTAATTGTTAGGATTTTTATTAGGGGTTCAAGCAAGCACTATTGTAATTGTTAGGATTTTTAGGGGTCAAGCACGAAGTGCTGAAACCCTATTGTATTGTTGATTTTTATTATTATTAATTAGGGGTTCAAGCACGTAGTGCTGAAACCCTATTGTAATTGTTAGGGGTTCAAGCACGTAGTGCTGAAACCCTATTGTAATTGTTAGGATTATTATTATTAGGGGTTCAAGCACGAAGTGCTGAAACCCTATTGTAATTGTTAGGATTTTTATTATTAGGGGTTCAAGCACGTAGTGCTGAAACCCTATTGTAATTGTCCTGATTAGGGGTTCAAGCACGTAGTGCTGAAACCCTATTGTAATTGTCCTGATTTTTATTAGGGGTTCAAGCACGAAGTGCTGAAACCCTATTGTAATTGTTAGGATTTTTATTATTATTAGGGGCCAAGCACCGAAGGTGCTTAGGCACCTATTGTTATTGTTAGTTTTCTTCTTATTATTATTCTTCCGCTCTTGGAGTCTATGGCAGCCCATAGAACCGTATGGTAAAAAGTTGTGAAATTTGGCACACAGTTAGAGGACAGTCTGAACTGTGTCCATAGCCAATTTGGAGTCTCTAACTCAATCCCTCTAGCGCCACCAGCTGTCCAAAGTTGCACTTCTGTTTATGCTAATAACTTTTGAACCGTATGGGCTAGAAACAAAATTATTTTTTCCTCTGATTCCTTGGGTCAAGGCGAATCGATTGCACTATATGACGTCATTTTCCGTCATGAAAATTTTCCGCCATTTTGATTTTTCTGAAAAACCTACTTTTTCGAACTCCTCCTAGGGCGTTACTCCGATTTTCACAAAAATTGGACCAGATCATCTTCAGACCATGACTGCAAAAAGTTATCAAAAGCTTTTCGATAGATCCATCCGTTCTCGAATAGGGCACAAATGAATTCGACCGAAAGCTCGCAAAATCACACTTAAGGCTATATCTCCAAAATGATTTATCGTATTTTGACCAAACTTCATACATGTCATCACAAGCATGACTTAAGCCAACATGCTGTGTTTCAGTGCAGTGCCACCTACTGGTCCGGAGATACGAAAAATGGTTATTTTGGCTAATAACTTCTGAATGGTTTGTCCAGAAATCATAAATGTGGTCACGTCAGATTCAGGGTATCATGCCGAGTCGAATGATAACCATTATTACCATATCAGCCATTTTGGTCGTCGGCCATTTTTAATTTTGTGCTAAAATGCTGTATTTTATGAACGCATCAGCGTATCGTCACAAAACTCGGTATGGGTCATCAGCATGATGCCCTGAACCAGCTTGAGAAGTTTCGCACCAGCGCCACCTAGTGGTAAAATCAAATATTCAAATGCTTATCACTTTGACTGTGGTCGACTTGTTTTCAAAAGAGTCATGTCCTTAGACTCCTGAATCCCTGCTGAGTCCAACGATACCAAACATGTTAGGTTTCGAAATATGGTTTGTCCGCCATGTTGAATTTTGCGAAAAACCTACTTTTTCGAACTCGTCCTAGACGCTTCATTTGATTGTCATGAAAATCAAACCAGATCATTGTGGCGACCAGGGCGGGCGAGAGCCGTGAGGGAACGGCGCGAGGCCGGTGGCGCGAGTGTTAATGAGCTTCACCTGGGAGGCGCACCGGCCTTGAGTCCCTCACGGAGGAGCTCCGGGAGCATAAAAGGAGGAGCGACTACAGTGAAGGACGAGAGAGGACCAGGCCTGGACTTTATGTTATGTTTATTATGTTTGTGTGGCCGGCAGACGTCCGCGAGGGTCTGCCGGCATTACTTTCGTTTTGTTTGTTTATTTTGGAGATTAAACTTTTGTTGAACGTTCGCCGGTTCCCGCCTCCTTCTTCCCACATCTGACCTCGTTACAATCATCTTCAGTCCATTCTGGCAAAAAGTTATCAAAAGCTTTTCGGTAAATCAAACCATTCTCAAATAACACGCAAATTAATTTAACGTAGAGCACCCAATTTGGACTCATGGCTGTATCTCTGCAATGCTTTATCATATTCAGACCAAAGTTCATACATATCATCCCAAGCAAGACCAGAGCCTACATGCTGAGTTTTGGTGCAGCGCCACCTACTGGTTTGGATATACAAAAAATGGTTATTTTTGCTTGCAGCTTCAGATAGGTTTGTCCAAAAATCATAACTTTGGTCTTGTTAGATTAGGGGCATCATGCCGAGTCGAATGATAACCATTATTACCATATCAGCCATTTTGGTCGTCGGCCATTTTTAATTTTGTGCTAAAATGCTGTATTTTATGAACGCATCAGCGTATCGTCACAAAACTCGGTATGGGTCATCAGCATGATGCCCTGAACCAGCTTGAGAAGTTTCGCACCAGCGCCACCTAGTGGTAAAATCAAATATTCAAATGCTTATCACTTTGACTGTGGTCGACTTGTTTTCAAAAGAGTCATGTCCTTAGACTCCTGAATCACTGCTGAGTCCAACGATACCAAACATGTTAGGTTTTGAAATATGGTTTGTCCGCCATGTTGAATTTTGCGAAAAACCTACTTTTTCGAACTCGTCCTAGACGCTTCATTTGATTGTCATGAAAATCAAACCAGATCATCTTCAGTCCATTCTGGCAAAAAGTTATCAAAAGCTTTTCGGTAAATCAAACCATTCTCAAATAACACGCAAATTAATTTAACGTAGAGCACCCAATTTGGACTCATGGCTGTATCTCTGCAATGCTTTATCATATTCAGACCAAAGTTCATACATATCATCCCAAGCAAGACCAGAGCCGACATGCTGAGTTTTGGTGCAGCGCCACCTACTGGTTTGGATATACAAAAAATGGTTATTTTTGCTTGCAGCTTCAGATAGGTTTGTCCAAAAATCATAACTTTGGTCTTGTTAGATTAGGGGCATCATGCCGAGTCGAATGATAACCATTAGTACCATATCAGCCATTTTGGTCGTCGGCCATTTTTAATTTTGTGCAAAAATGCTGTATTTTACGAACACATTAGCATATCATCACAAAACTCGATATGGGTCATCAGTACGATGCCCTGAACGAGCCTGAGAAGTTTCGCACCAGCGCCACCTAGTGGTAAAATCAAATATTCAAATGCTTATCACTATGAGTGTGGTCGACTTATTTTCAAAATAGTCATGATCTTAGACTCCTGAATCCCTGCTGAATCCAACGATACCAAACATGCTAGGTTTCGACTTATGGTCTGTCCGCCATGTTGAATTTTGCGAAAAACCTACTTTTTCGAACTCGTCCTAGACGCTTCATTTGATTGTCATGAAAATCAGATCAGATCATCTTCAGTCCATTCTGGCAAAAAGTTATCAAAAGCTTTTCAGTAAATCAAACTATTCTCAAATAACACGCAAATTAATTTAACGCATAGCACCCAATTTGGACTCATGGCTGTATCTCTGCAATGCTTTATCATATTCAGACGAAACCTCATACATATCATCCCAAGCAAGACCAGAGCCTACATGCTGAGTTTTGCCATAATGCCACCTACTGGTCTGGAGATACAAAAAAGCCAATATAGCCATTATTTTTGCTTATAGCTTCAGACAGGTTTGTCAAAAAATGATAAAGTTGGTCTTTTTCAATTCGGGGCATCATGCCGAGTCGAATGATATCCAATTTTCCCTTGTCGGCCATTTTGGCCATTGGACATTTTAAATTTTGTTTTAAAATGCTGTATTTTGTGAATGCATTAGTGTATTGTTGCGAAACTCTGTATGGGTCATCAGCACAAGGCCCTGAAAGAGTCCAAATCAGCGCCACCTACTGTATTTTTTTCATATGCTTATAACTTTTGATCTGGTTGACTTATTTTTTCGGGAGTCATATCCTTAGTGAGTGTCATTGTCACCTCACTCTGACTAAACCACATTCATTTGGTCACAGCGCCACCTATTGGTCGAAAGTGATAAACCAGTAAATCTTTATTACTGACTGTATATATCATTTTCCAACTCTTTTGCCTTAAATGATCGTAATAGGTCTTTAATTGCTCACTGTTGCAGTTGGCCTAATGCTCCCAGCCATGTTGGCTGGCTTGTTGTCCCTTTTTTGCTTGGCCCCGTAATTGCTGCTTGCAGCTATATTTCTTCTTCTTCTTCTTCTTCTTCCGCTCTTGAAGTCTATGGCAGCCCATAGAACCGCTTGCAGGAAAGTTGTGAAATTTGGCACACAGTTAGAGGACAGTCTGGTCTATGTCCATAGCAAATTTGGAGTCTCTATCTCAATCCCTCTAGCGCCACCAGCTGTCCAAAGTTGCACTTATGTTTATGTTAATAACTTTTGAACCATAAGGGCTAGAAACAAAATTCTTTTTTCCTCTGATTCCTTGGCTCAAGCTGAATCGATTGCACCCTATGACGTCGTTTTCCGTCATGAAAATTTTTCCGCCATTTTGAATTTTCTGAAAAACGTACTTTTTCGAACTCCTCCTAGGCCGTTACTCCGATTTTCACGAAAATTTAACCAGATCATCTTCAGAGCATGCCAAGAAAAAGTTATGGAATTCAAGTCAATTCCTCAAACCGTTTTCGTAAAACAAGCGAACGAATTGTGCATAGTGCTTGCGAAAATGGACATAAGGCTGTATCTCCGCAACGGTTTATCGTATTCAGACCAAACTTGGTACATGTCATCACAAGCATGACCTGAGGCATCATGCTGTGTTCCGGCGCAGTGCCACCTACGGGTGCAGAGATATGAAAAATGGTCATTTTTGCTTATAACTTCTGATGGGTTTGGTCTTGTTAGATTCAGGGAATCATGTCGATTCGACTGATATCCAATTTTCCAATATCGGCCATTTTGTCCGTCGGCCATTTTGAATTTTGTGCTAAAATGCTGTATTTTACGAATGCATTAACGTATCGTTACAAAACTCGGTATGGGTCTTTGGCACCATGCCCTGACAATACTCAAAACGTTTCGGACCAGCGCCACCTTGTGGTCAAAAGTTATAACAAAATTTACAAAAATGCGAATAACTTTTGACTGTATTCACCAATTGTAATGACACTCTTCACAGTGGATTCCTTGGGTCATGCTGAGAACATAGATATCAAATTTTCCATAGTTGGCTGAACGTCCTGTCCGCCATATTGTTTTTCTTTAAAAACCTACTTTTTCGAACTCCTCCTAGACCGTTGCTCCGATTTTCACCAAAATTGAACCGTATCAACTTCAGACCATGCCGACAAAAAGTTATGGATTTCAAGTCGATATGTCAAACTGTTTTCGTATGCCGGAGCAAAGAATTTGAGATATGATGCAAAAATTACTCTTGAAGCTGTATCTCTACAATGCTTTGACATATTCAGACCAAACTTGGTATGTGTCTTCACAAGCATGACCTGAGGCATCATACAGTGTTTCGGCGCAGCGCCACCTACTGGAGTGGAGATATGAAAAATTGTTATTTTTGCTTATAACTTCTGATGGGTTTGACCAAAATTCATAAATTTGGCATGGGTCATCAGGACAATGCCCTGAAGGAGCCTGAGAAGTTTCGGCACTGCGCCACCTTGTGGTCAAAAGTTATAACAAAATTGACAAAAATGCTAATAAGTTTTGACTATATTAACCGATTGTAATGAAACTGGTCTCTTTAGATGCCTTGGGTCATGGTGAGAACATAGATATCAAATTTGCCATAGTCAGGTGAACTTCCTGTCCGCCATATTGTTTTTCCTTAAAAACCTACTTTTTTGAACTCCTCCTAGACCGTTGCTCCGATTTTCACCAAAATCGAACCGTATCATCTTCAGACCATGCCGACAAAAAGTTATGGATTTCAAGTCGATTCGTCAAACCGTTTTTGTATACCAGAGCAATGAATTTGAGGCATGATGCAAAAATTACTCTTGAAGCTGTATCTCTGTAATGCTTTATCATATTCAGACCAAACTTAGTACATGTCATCACAAGCATGACCTGAGGCATCATACAGTGTTTCGGCGCAGTGCCATATCTGGAGTGGAGATATGAAAAATGTCTATTTTTGCTTATAACTTCTGATGGGTTTGACCAAAATTCATAAATTTGGTATGGGTCATCAGGAAAATGCCCTGAAGGAGCATGAGAAGTTTCGGACCAGCGCCACCTTGTGGTCAAAAGTTACAACAAAATTGACAAAAATGCGAATAACTTTTTTTTTCTAATTGCTCACTGCTGCTGTTGGTCTGATGCTCACAGCCATGTTGGCTGGCTTCTTGTGCCGTTTTTGTGCTTGGCCCCGTAATTGCTGCTTGCAGCTATATTTATTATTATTATTATTATTATTCTTTTTCTTCTGCCGTAAAACGCATCGTGCAGACCAAACCGTAAGGCCTAGAGACTTGAAACTTTGTCAAATGATAGTACAAAAATTGAGGAGAGGTTGACAAAGTATGACCCAAATCGGCCAATAGGTGGCGCTACAGCGAATTTTTACATTGCAAATTTTTCCGCCATTTTGAATTTTGTCAAAAACCTACTTTTGCGAACTAGTCCAAGGTTTTTCGTCCGATCGGAACCAAACCAGTGCAGAAATGTTCTCTGGAGTCTATAGATCAATAATTATCGAGAGAATTTTGAAATTTTGATTCACAGTCGCTAAGGGGCGCCAAAACATGCAATGTGGGCGGAGCCACTTTACTAAAATGGCTATAACTCGAGAACCAAATGACATATTTGCACCAAACTCGGAAGCCATATGTAGGGGCTCAATCTTTGGTCACGATAAAAAAATCGCGTCGATTGGCTACTAGGTGGCGCTATAACGCGAAAAAAACATAAAAACGGTTGTAACTATGCAACCATTAATCCGATTGACTTGAAATTCGGCATGCAGTGTCTTGGTCCAAGGGGGCATGATGGTCTATGAGGACATTGGCGTATCTCAAAAAACATGGCCGCCATCAGCCAATGAAGTTTGAGCACCTATTAGACCAGGTTAACGGAGGCCGATCGGAACGAAACTCGATGGGCATGTTCGACTCATGGTCCTAAAGGTCTGTAAGAATTTTGAAAGAAATCGGCCACAAGTTGGCGCTAACGAGTTTTACGCCTCGGTAATCACGTGGTGTTTCATAAAACCACATAATATGCATATCAGTTGATAGATCTCCTCATGCTGAACAACTTTGCCTCTAAAACCAATGCTGTCAATCAAATTGTTCATTAATTATTCGCAAATATGTGAAAAACCTACTTTTGCGAACTAGTCCTAGGTTTTTTGCCCGATCGGAACTAAACCAGAGTAGGACAATTCTATGGACTCTCTAGATCAATAATTATCAAAAAAAAGTTGAACTTTGCCCTTTGGATCGCTATAACTGGGTCATTTAGAAAATGGGCGTGGCTAAATATACCCAAAAGCCTATAAAACCTAAACAAAAGCTCAGAACTTCACGAAAATAGGTGAGCACATGAAGTATATGACTCTAAAGAAGCATGCCAATTTTCGTGTAAATCGGACAATAGGTGGCGCTGTAATTGTGAAAAAACTTTAAAAAACATATGTTTCTAATGGTTTTAGATGAAAATATATATAACTTTGGATGTGTCTGACTTATTTTCATGGGAGTCACATCTTTTTACTCCTGAATCCTTGCCGAGTCCAACGATATCAAACATGTTAGGTTTCGCCTTATGGTTTGTGCTACGTTGTGATTTAGCGCTTAAAAAACTTTTGCGAATATCTTCGAAACCGTTAGTCCGATCGAGACGAAACGAGCGTAGAAAACACGAAACCTAAGTTGGTTTACTATATATTATAGCCCAAATGTCAAAATTTTGATAGGAAGTGGGAAAAAAATCCAATCAAAGTCTTTCATGGGTCATTTTTTTATGCTCTCTGATATATAAGTGTCTATAACTTCAAAATGAAATGAGATATTTTCACCAAATTTGGCACACATATGTATGGACACATTCTGAGGACACCCCGCAAAAATGGTGGGAATCAGGCAATAGATGGCGCTGTAACTGTCAAGAAACCTTTATAAACCATGTTTTTCCTTGCTAAATTGCCTGAATTTGCTCTAAATTGTCTTTTCTGTTTATAATCTAAATGTTTACATGCTTGCTAAATAAAATATAATACCTTTGTATGTGCTTAAAGGCCTTAAATGCTTGAACCCCGGTAAATGCTGCTTGCAGCTTTAATTAGGGGTTCAAGCACGAAGTGCTGAAACCCTATTGTAATTGTTAGGATTTTTATTATTATTATTAGGGGTTCAAGCACGAAGTGCTGAAACCCTATTGTAATTGTTAGGATTTTTATTAGGGGTTCAAGCACGAAGTGCTGAAACCCTATTGTAATTGTTAGGATTTTTATTATTATTCTTTTTCTTCTGCCGTAAAACGCATCGTGCAGACCAAACCGTAAGGCCTAGAGACTTGAAATTTGGCCAGATTGTAGAGCTCAATTTGAGGAGAACCTATCAAAGTCTCGACCCAATCGGCCTAACGGGGGCGCTACAGCACAAAAAACTAAATTTCAGACATTTTTGGCCATAGCTCGTAAACCGCTTGACCTAGACAAAAAAACTATACATCGTTGCTATCCTTGGGTTAGTACGAACAAAATTGTTTTGCGTATCTTTTTACTCTGCGACGCACCGTTTTTCCGTAAAATTGACCTATAGCCCAAACCTACTTTTGCGAACTAGTCCTAGGATTTTCAACCAGTCGGAACCAAACTACTGCAGAAATATTCTCTGGACACTGAATATCAATAATTATCAAAAAAAAGTTGAAATTTCAAATTTTGCACGAAACAGTACACCAAAAACTTCTATGCTAACATTAGCCAAATGCTGTTTTTAGCTATAACTCTTGAATGGAATGGAATATCTTCACCAAACTTGGTACATATATGTATAAGCTCAGTCTTTGGTCAAATAAAAAAAATAGCTCACCTCTGCCACTTGGGGGCGCTATAAGACACAAAAAACACATAAATGGCTATAACTAAGCAACCGTTAGTCCGATTGACTTGAAATTTGGCATGCAGTGTCTTGGTCCAAGGGGGCATGAGGGTCTATGAGGACATTGGCGTATCTCAAAAAACATGGCCGCCATCAGCCAATGAAGTTTGAGCACCTATTAGACCAGGTTAACGGAGGTCGATCGGAACGAAACTCGATGGGCATGTTCGACTCATGGTCCTAAAGGTCTGTAAGAATTTTGAAAGAAATCGGCCACAAGTTGGCGCTAACGAGTTTTACGCCTCAGTAATCACGTGGTGTGTCACAAAACCACACAACATGCATACCATTTGATAGATCTCCTCATGCTGAACAACTTTGCCTCTAGAATCAATGCTGTCAATCAAATCGTTCATTAATTATTCGAAAATATGTGAAAAACCTACTTTTGCGAACTAGTCCTAGGTTTTTTGCCCGATCGGAACGAAACTAGTGTAGGACAATTCTATGGACTCTCTAGATCAATAATTATCAAAAAAAAGTTGAACTTTGCCCTTTGGNAAACTTTTGCGAATATCTTCGAAACCGTTAGTCCGATCGAGACGAAACCAGCGTAGGAAACACGAAACCTAAGTTGGTTTACTATATGTTAAAGCCCAAATGTCAAAATTTTGATGGGAAGTGGCAAAAAAATCCAATCAAAGTCTTTCATGGGTCATTTTTTATGCTCTCTTATATATAAGTGTCTATAACTTCAAAACGAAATGAGATATTTTCACCAAATTTGGCACACATATGTATGGGCACACTCTGAGGACACCCAAAAAAAGTGGTGGAGATCGGGCAACAGATGGCGCTATAACTGTCAAAAAACCTTTAAAAACCATGTTTTTCCTTACTGAATTGCCTGTATTGGCTGTAAATGGTCTTTTCCGTCTATGATCTAAATGTTTACATGCTTGCTAAATAAAATATAATAACTTATTATGTGCTTAAAGGCCTTAAATGCTTGAACCCCGGTAAATGCTGCTTGCAGCTTTAATTAGGGGTTCAAGCACGAAGTGCTGAAACCCTATTGTAATTGTTAGGATTTTTATTATTATTCTTTTTCTTCTGCCGTAAAACGCATCGTGCAGACCAAACCGTAAGGCCTAGAGACTTGAAACTTTGGCCAGATTGTAGTAGCTCAAAAATCGAGGAGAGGTTGATCAAAGTATCGACCCAAATCGGCCTAATAGGTGGCGCTACAGCACAAAAAACTAAATTTTCAGACATTTTTGGCTCATAACTCCTAAACCGCTTGTCACTAGACAAAAAAACTATACATCGTTGCTATCCTTGGGTTAGTACGAACAAAATTGTATATTGCCGATATCTTTTTACTCTGCGACGCACCGTTTTTCCGTAAAATTTGACCTATAGTCCAAAAACCTACTTTTGCGAACTAGTCCTAGGATTTTTCAACCAGTCGGAACCAAACCAGTGCAGAAATGTTCTCTGGACACTGAATATCAATAATTATCAAAAAAAAGTTGAAATTTTGAATTTTGCACGAAACAGTACACCAAAAACTTCTATGCTAACATTAGCCAAATGCTGTTTACTTAAAATGGCTATAACTCTTGAATGGAAATGGAATATCTTGCACCAAACTTGGTACATATATGTATAAGCTCAATCTTTGGTCACGATAAAAAAAATAGCGTCGACCTCTGGACACTAGGTGGCGCTATAACTTGAAAAAAAAACACAAAATGGCTATAACTATGCAACCGTTAGTCCGATTGACTTGAAATTTGGCATGCAGTGTCTTGGTCCAAGGGGGCATGAGGGTCTATGAGGACATTGGCGTATCTCAAAAAACATGGCCGCCATCAGGCCAATGAAGTTTGAGCACCTATTAGACAAGGTTAACGGAGGTCGATCGGAACGAAACTCGATGGGCATGTTCGACTCATGGTCCTAAAGGTCTGTAAGAATTTTGAAAGAAATCGGCCACAAGTTGGCGCTAACGAGTTTTACGCCTCAGTAATCACGTGGTGTTTCATAAAACCACACAATATGCATATCATTTGATAGATCTCCTCATGCTGAACAACTTTGCCTCAAGAACCAATGCTGTCAATCAAATCGTTCATTAATTATTCGCAAATATGTGAAAAACCTACTTTTGCGAACTAGTCCTAGGTTTTTTGCCCGATCGGAACGAAACCAGTGTAGGACAATTCTATGGACTCTCTAGATCAATAATTATCAAAAAAAAGTTGAACTTTGCCCTTTGGGTCGCTATAACTGGGTCATTTAGAAAATGGGCGTGGCTAAATATACCCAAAAGCCTATAAAACCTAAACAAAAAGTCAGATCTTCACCAAAATAGGTGAGCACATGCAAGTATATGACTCTAAAGAAGCATGCCAATTTTCGTGTAAATCGGACAATAGGTGGCGCTATAATTGTGAAAAAACTTTAAAAAACATATGGTTTTAATGGTTTTAGATGAAAATATATATAACTTTGGATGTGTCTGACTTATTTTCACGGGAGTCACTTCTTTAGACTCCTGAATCCTTGCCGAGTCTAACGATACCAAATATGGTAGGTTTCGCCTTATGGTTTGTGCTACGTTGTGATTTAGCGCTTAAAAAACTTTTGCGAATATCTTCGAAACCGTTAGTCCGATCGAGACGAAACCAGCGTAGGAAACACGGAACCTAAGTTGGTTTACTATATGTTAAAGCCCAAATGTCAAAATTTTGATGGGAAGTGGCAAAAAAATCCAATCAAAGTCTTTCATGGGTCATTTTTTATGCTCTCTTATATATAAGTGTCTATAACTTCAAAACGAAATGAGATATTTTCACCAAATTTGGCACACATATGTATGGGCACACTCTGAGGACACCCAAAAAAAGTGGTGGAGATCGGGCAACAGATGGCGCTATAACTGTCAAAAAACCTTTAAAAACCATGTTTTTCCTTACTGAATTGCCTGTATTGGCTGTAAATGGTCTTTTCCGTCTATGATCTAAATGTTTACATGCTTGCTAAATAAAATATAATAACTTATTATGTGCTTAAAGGCCTTAAATGCTTGAACCCCGGTAAATGCTGCTTGCAGCTTTAATTAGGGGTTCAAGCACGAAGTGCTGAAACCCTATTGTAATTGTTAGGATTTTTATTATTATTATTATTATTATTATTATTATTATTATTCTTTTTCTTCTGCCGTAAAACGCATCGTGCAGCCCAAACCGTAAGGCCTAGAGACTTGAAACTTTGTCAAATGATAGTACAAAAATCGAGGAGAGGTTGACAAAGTATGACCCAAATCGGCCAATAGGTGGCGCTACAGCGATCAAATGCGCAAAATGGCTCATAACTCCTAAACCGTGTGTCACAGACTCAAGTGTCTTATATCATTGGAAAGCTGAGACCTTGACGAACAAAACGTATATCTCCGATTTCATTTCCGGTATGAAAATTTTTCCGCCATTTTGAATTTTGTCAAAAACCTACTTTTGCGAACTAGTCCTAGGTTTTTCGTCCGATCGGAACCAAACCAGTGCAGAAATGTTCTCTGGAGTCTAAAGATCAATAATTATCGAGAGAATTTTGAAATTTTGATTCACAGGTCGCTAAGGGGCGCCAAAACATGCAATGTGGGCGGAGCCACTTTTACTAAAATGGCTATAACTCGAAGAACGGAAATGAGATATTTGCACCAAACTCGGAAGACATGTGTAGGGGCTCAATCTTTGGTCACGATAAAAAAATCGCGTCGATTGGACACTAGGTGGCGCTATAACTTGAAAAAAACATAAAAACAGGTTGTAACTATGCAACCGTTAGTCCGATTGACTTGAAATTTGGCATGCAGTGTCTTGGTCCAAGGGGGCATGATATTCTATGAGGACATTGGCGTATCTCAAAAAACATGGCCGCCATCGGCCAATGAAGTTTGAGCACCTATTAGACAAGGTTAACGGAGGTCGATCGGAACGAAACTCGATGGGCATGTTCGACTCATGGTCCTAAAGGTCTGTAAGAATTTTGAAAGAAATCGGCCACAAGTTGGCGCTAACGAGTTTTACGCCTCGGCAATCACGTGGTGTTTCATAAAACCACACAATATGCCATATCATTTGATAGATCTCCTCATGCTGAACAACTTTGCCTCAAGAACCAATGCTGTCAATCAAATCGTTCATTAATTATTTGCAAATATGTGAAAAACCTACTTTTGCGAACTAGTCCTAGGTTTTTCGCCCGATCGGAACGAAACCAGTGTAGGACAATTCTATGGACTCTCTAGATCAATAATTATCAAAAAAAAGTTGAACTTTGCCCTTTGGGTCGCTATAACTGGGTCATTTAGAAAATGGGCGTGGCTAAATATACCCAAAAGCCTATAAAACCTAAACAAAAAGTCAGATCTTCACCAAAATAGGTGAGCACATGCAAGTATATGACTCTAAAGAAGCATGCCAATTTTCGTGTAAATCGGACAATAGGTGGCGCTATAATTGTGAAAAAACTTTAAAAAACATATGGTTTTAATGGTTTTAGATGAAAATATATATAACTTTGGATGTGTCTGACTTATTTTCACGGGAGTCACTTCTTTAGACTCCTGAATCCTTGCCGAGTCTAACGATACCAAATATGGCAGGTTTCGCCTTATGGTTTGTGCTACGTTGTGATTTAGCGCTAAAAAAACTTTTGCGAATATCTTCGAAACCGTTAGTCCGATCGAGACGAAACCAGCGTAGGAAACACGAAACCTAAGTTGGTTTACTATATGTTAAAGCCCAAATGTCAAAATTTTGATAGGAAGTGGCAAAAAAATCCAATCAAAGTCTTTCATGGGTCATTTTTTATGCTCTCTTATATATAAGTGTCTATAACTTCAAAACGAAATGAGATATTTTCACCAAATTTGGCACACATATGTATGGGCACACTCTGAGGACACCCAAAAAAAGTGGTGGAGATCGGGCAACAGATGGCGCTATAACTGTCAAAAAACCTTTAAAAACCATGTTTTTCCTTACTGAATTGCCTGTATTGGCTGTAAATGGTCTTTTCCGTCTATGATCTAAATGTTTACATGCTTGCTAAATAAAATATAATAACTTATTATGTGCTTAAAGGCCTTAAATGCTTGAACCCCGGTAAATGCTGCTTGCAGCTTTAATTAGGGGTTCAAGCACGAAGTGCTGAAACCCTATTGTAATTGTCCTGATTTTTATTATTATTCTTTTTCTTCTGCCGTAAAACGCATCGTGCAGCCCAAACCGTAAGGCCTAGAGACTTGAAACTTTGTCCAGAATTGATAGTAGCAAAAATTTGAGGAGAGGTTGATCAAAGTATCGACCCAAATCGGCCAATAGGTGGGCGCTACAGCGATCTAAATGCGCAGAAATGGCTCATAACTCCTAAACCGCTGTGTCACTAGACTCAAAAAATGTCTTATATCATTGGAAAGCTGATCCTTGGGTTAGTACGAACAAAATTGTATATCTCCGATTTCATTTCCGGTATGAAAATTTTTCCGCCATTTTTCCGTAAAATTTTGTCCTATAGCCCAAACCTACTTTTGCGAACTAGTCCTAGGATTTTCAACCGATCAGAACCAAACCACTGCAGAAATATTCTGTGGACACTGTATATCAATAATTATCAAAAAAAATTTTGAAATTTTGATTTTGCACGAAACAGCTAAGGGGCACCAAAAACTTCTAATGCTAACATTAGCCAAATGCTGTTTACTAAAATGGCTATAACTCTTGAATGGAAATGGAATATCTTGCACCAAACTTGGAAGGTACATGTATGTAGGGGCTCAATCTTTGGTCACGATAAAAAAAATAGCGTCGACCTCTGGACACTAGGTGGCGCGCTATAACTTGAAAAAAACATAAAAATGGCTATAACTATGCAACCGTTAGTCCGATTGACTTGAAATTTGGCATGCAGTGTCTTGGTCCAAGGGGGCATGAGGGTATTCTATGAGGACATTGGCGTATCTCAAAAAACATGGCCGCCATCAGCCAATGAAGTTTGAGCACCTATTAGACAAGGTTAACGGAGGTCGATCGGAACGAAACTCGATGGGCATGTTCGACTCATGGTCCTAAAGGTCTGTAAGAATTTTGAAAGAAATCGGCCACAAGTTGGCGCTAACGAGTTTTACGCCTCAGTAATCACGTGGTGTGTTCACAAAACCACACAACATGCATATCCATTTGATAGATCTCCTCATGCTGAACAACTTTGCCTCAAGAACCAATGCTGTCAATCAAATCGTTCATTAATTATTCGAAAATATGTGAAAAACCTACTTTTGCGAACTAGTCCTAGGTTTTTTGCCCGATCGGAACGAAACCAGTGTAGGACAATTCTATGGACTCTCTAGATCAATAATTATCAAAAAAAAGTTGAACTTTGCCCATTTGGGTTTGCTATAACAAGGTCATTTATAAAATGGGCCGTGGCTAAAATGTACTCCAAAAGCCTTATAATTCCTAAACAAAAACTCAGAACTTCACGAAAATTAAGGTGAGCACATGCAGTATATGACCTCTAAAGAAGCATGCCAATTTTTATGGAGAATCGGACCCATAGGTGGCGCTATAATTGTGAAAAAACTTTAAAAAACATATGTTTTAATGGTTTTAGATGAAAATATATATAACTTTAAAATACATATATTTTCAATGGTAAATTGCCTGCGAATATTTCGAAACCGTTAGTCCGATCGAGACGAAACCAGCGTAGGAAACACGGAACCTAAGTTGGTTTACAATTCCCAAATGTCAAAATTTTGATGAAGTGGCAAAAAAATCCAATAAAGTCTTTCATGGGTCATTTTTTATGCTCTCTTATATATAAGTGTCTATAACTTCAAAACGAAATGAGATATTTTCACCAAATTTGGCACACATATGTATGGGCACACTCTGAGGACAACGGGCAACAGATGGCGCTAAACTGTCAAAAAACCTTTAAAAACCATGTTTTTCCTTAAATTGCTGTATTGGCTGTAAATGGTCTTTTCCGTCTATGATCTAAATTTTACATGCTTGCTAAATAAAATATAATAACTGTGCTTAAAGGTCCTTAAATGCTTGAACCCCGGTAAATGCTGCTTGCAGCTTTAATTATTATTATTATTCTTTTTCTTCTGCCGTAAAACGCATCGTGCAGCCCAAACCGTAAGGCCTAGAGACTTGAAACTTTGTCAAATGATAGTACAAAAATCGAGGAGAGGTTGACAAAGTATGACCCAAATCGGCCAATAGGTGGCGCTACAGCGATCAAATGCGCAAAATGGCTCATAACTCCTAAACCGTGTGTCACAGACTCAAGTGTCTTATATCATTGGAAAGCTGAGACCTTGACGAACAAAACGTATATCTCCGATTTCATTTCCGGTATGAAAATTTTTCCGCCATTTTGAATTTTGTCAAAAACCTACTTTTGCGAACTAGTCCTAGGTTTTTCGCCCGATCGGAACCAAACCAGTGCAGAAATGTTCTCTGGAGTCTAAAGATCAATAATTATCGAGAGAATTTTGAAATTTTGATTCACAGGTCGCTAAGGGGCGCCAAAACATGCAATGTGGGCGGAGCCACTTTTACTAAAATGGCTATAACTCGAGAAGGAAATGACATATTTGCACCAAACTCGGAAGACATGTGTAGGGGCTCAATCTTTGGTCACGATAAAAAAATCGCGTCGATTGGACACTAGGTGGCGCTATAACTTGAAAAAAACATAAAAACAGGTTGTAACTATGCAACCGTTAGTCCGATTGACTTGAAATTTGGCATGCAGTGTCTTGGTCCAAGGGGGCATGATATTCTATGAGGACATTGGCGTATCTCAAAAAACATGGCCGCCATCGGCCAATGAAGTTTGAGCACCTATTAGACAAGGTTAACGGAGGTCGATCGGAACGAAACTCGATGGGCATGTTCGACTCATGGTCCTAAAGGTCTGTAAGAATTTTGAAAGAAATCGGCCACAAGTTGGCGCTAACGAGTTTTACGCCTCAGTAATCACGTGGTGTGTCACAAAACCACACAACATGCATATCATTTGATAGACCTCCTCATGATGAACAACTTTGCCTCAAGAACCAATGCTGTCAATCAAATCGTTCATTAATTATTCGCAAATATGTGAAAAACCTACTTTTGCGAACTAGTCCTAGGTTTTTCGCCCGATCGGAACGAAACCAGTGTAGGACAATTCTATGGACTCTCTAGATCAATAATTATCAAAAAAAAGTTGAACTTTGCCCTTTGGGTCGCTATAACTGGGTCATTTAGAAAATGGGCGTGGCAAAATGTACTCAAAAGCCTATAAATCCTAAACGAAAAGTCGGAACTTCACGAAAAAAAGTGAGCATATGCCAAATATTGTTCTAAATAAGCATGACAAATTTTGTGAAGATTGGGCAACAGGCATAGAAGTTATAACAGTTACAATTATGAAAAATGACAATATTCTTATGTTTATAAACGAAATCTCAACCAATCCAGCCAGCACTGAGCTCAATCGAACCGTCTAGATGACGTCTGTCCACACTATGAATTTCAGGCATTTTCATTGAATTTTCGCCGAGATATTAGCCAAAAACCAGCGGGCGCGATTTAAAATGGCGGCCGCCAATGACGTCACATCCAGGTACATTTTTGCTTCTAACTCAGGAACCAAAAGTCCCCGCGAGCTCAAACTCGGATGGCAAGGTCCCCTCCGGGCCCTTGAGCGGCCACATCCGTCGCGGGACGCCCCCCCGCGGATCGCGAGTTCGAGGGACCCCCGAATCAAAACGGCCGTAACTCCCGAGCCCTACCTCCTAGGACCTTGGGGAAGGGCTCGCTGGAAAGGCCCTTTCCCCAACTAGATTCGATTCAAGATTGGTGCGATTTGGTCTGGGCGTTCTTGAGATATAAGCACAAAAAGATACGCATTAGACCAGGCGTAACTCCCGAACCCCAACACTCACTGTCCCCTCGATGATCTCGTTCCACAGGGCCCGTTGAGCTCTATCTACCCTCTGAGTTTCAGAATTTTTCGATGTCCTGTTCCTGAGATATAAGCGATAAACCAAATTCCTATTCATCATTCATTCATTCATTATTTTGGTGTGAAAAAGACAAGACTTGCACTAAGATTTTCTTACCTATCATGTATTTCAAATATCTACAACAATGTGTGTGTAAACATGTTTAATGCAGTCATGGAAAATGTACAAAACCAAAACCAGACCATGAAAGTAGGCTAATGACTGGTCCTTTGCTGCCACCTGCTGGTTAAAGTAGTCATATTGTTCTGTAATGCATATTTAGACTTGATAAAATCACTATTAATGATTACAATCACATTTTGTCAAAATGCATCACTCAATTTCGGTTGAATTATTAATGACAATTGTGCCACATTATGTGAAACTTTAACGCGCCGGCTTGCGTTTTGCAAACATTTCGTTACCCATCATTTCACATTGCAGCAAAACAGACTTAAAATACTCCGTCATTTTTTGTCAAGAGACATAAGTAATATATCAATTGAAACTATAGAATATCTTCTTTTATTTGTATACACTCAGAGTAAAAACACAATGTTGTGCTTTTTGTAAAATAAAGAAAACTAACATGATGTGTGATTTCTCCTCTCCCTCTGAACGAAGTCCAATCTGATAGTTCTCAGAAAATGAACTGTAACTTAGCGATACTAATCATAGAAAAATTAAACTTATGTTAAAAAAACGTTAAGATTCAGGTTTTAATCATGTAAGTCAAATCGAAAACAAACCTTCTGTGTTTATGTAATCTGTAAAAAGAGAGCCATGTCAGAAGTCCGTGATTCAGCTCATTATCCGCTAATGCGGCCACGCCCACGGAGCCAGCGCTATTCAGACGCAAATCAGGCAGTACATGCATTCATCGTCTCAATCGTGTATTATTGTCTTGAAAAGTGTTTATCTGGATTTAAAAGTCATGGTTAGGGAGCTAAAACATGCAGTTAGTTCCTGTTTTCTTTTCTTCTACAGATGAATTTTAGATGAGTTTTTGTTTCTTTAGCGCCCTCCGGCTGCAGTATGAATTGGAAACTCCATTCATGGAATAGCCTCTTCTTCTTTTAGATGAATTGGTGGACTAAAAATGCACAGAGCGCCCTCCGACTTCAAGGATGAATTGTAAACAAAAAAGTTGAACTTTTGCATTAGTGGATATAAAAGGGTCATTTCAAACCTGATGTGCCTCATTAATATGCCTTCACAACTATCCAATTTTCTGTAAGCAAGGACGTGTGACATGACTCCCAATTTCATGGAGATCGGGACAATAGCTAAAGCATATGATTGTAATATTTTGCAAATATACTAAATTGTAACTATCTATTATATGTAATAACAAATGAGTAGCAGCATAATTTTTAATAATTTTGAAGCAAAAACTCTAGTTTAAACCTCCAATACCCAGAATCTTGTGAACACAGATTTACATACTTTTTTTGGCCTATCTGACTTAAGTTTTTTTTTTTCTAACCACGAAAATATTCCTTCAAAAACACAAACATGCAACATGTTCCTCAATTATTGACCTAGTGTGCTGAATACATGATGACTTTTGTCTAATTTTATGAACAAGCAATTCAGGGCATCATTCTCCAGGCCCCAAATCAGCCTCATCGGGGTTACAATACATTATGTAAACTAAAACTTGCAGTAAACATACCCATGATCAAATGTAATATTTTAAAAACCTACTTTTGAACTATAGGTTTTTTGCTCACTGAATAAAACCAATGTAAATTCTCTGTCTGTTGTTTAATAATAATCAAAAAAGTTGAACTTTTGCATTAGTGGATATAAAAGGGTCATTTCAAAATGTGGCCTTCAAAGTGTCCCTGAAAGCCATATATCTCTCCAAGGAATGCTCATTTTCGAAATAAGCAAGGACGTAAATAAACAAGCAATTTCATGTAAATAGCTAAAAACTGTTGTAATTTTTGAAATAACAAATGTATTAAATGATAACAAATAAAATTAAATAAAGTATGTAAATAATGTAATTACAAATGTATTAAATGATATAACAGTGTACATGAAAATTACATTGTAACGAAGTTCGTAAATGTAGGAAGAAGGAGGCGGGAACCGGCGAACATTCAACGTAACTTTAATGTAAAATAAACAAAGAACAAAACGAAAGTAATGCCGGCAGACCCTCGCGGACGTCTGCCGGCCACATAAACATAATAAAACATAACGTAAAGTCCAGGCCTGGTCCTCTCTCGTCCTTCACTGATGTCGCTCCTCCTTTTATGCCTCCGGAGCTACTCCGTGAGAGACTCGAGGCCGGCACGCCTCGCAGGTGACGCTCATTATCACTCGCGTCACCGGCCTCGCGCCGTTCCCTCACGGCTCTCGCCCGCCCTGCTCGTCACATACATTTAAGTATATTTTAGTTCACATTAATTGCTTGTCAGTACATTCGGAAGTACACTTTTACCATATTTCAAAGTACATAAAAAGTTGTATTAAAGTTGCACTTAAGTAGTTTTAAAAAAATCACTCAGAAATTCAACTAATTGCATTTAATATGAACTTAATCTGTGATATATTTAAAATTAATTACAAATAGAATGCACTTAAGCGGCTGAAAACATTACATTTAATTCACACTTAAGTGTATTAATAACTGATATTAAAATATATTTTATTTCACATTAATTGCTTGTCAGGACATTAAGCAGTGCACTTCAACTATATTTTAAAGATACTAGACGCAATTATGAAGGTTATGATTAAGTTGTATTAAAGTACCACTTAAGTTGTTCAAAAAAATCACTCAAAAGTTCAACTTATTGCATTTAATATGAACTTAATCTGTGATACATTTAAAATTAATTACAAATAGAATGCACTTAAGCGCTGAAAACATTACATTTAATTCACACTTAAGTGTATTTATAACTGATATAAAAATATATTTTAGTTCACATTAATTGCTTGTCAGTACATTGAACAGTGCACTTCAACTATATTTTAAACATACTAGACATAATTATGAAGGTTATCATAAAGTTGTATTAAAGTACCACTTAAGTTGTTCAAAAAAAAAATCACTCAAAAGATCAACTTATTGCATTTAATATGAACTTAATCTGTGATACATTTGAAATTAATTACAAATAGAATGCACTTAAGCGATGAAAACATTACATTTAATTCACACTTAATTGTGTTCTTTTTAAGTATATTATTTGTGCAATAAGTACACTTTATAAAAGTATACTAAAGTGCACTTTTTTTTCACAAGGGTATTGAACTAATAACTGTATTGAAGTCACCCCATATGATTACAGTTGATTGTGAAAAATCAGATAATTGAGAAAAAAAGTGTGGAAGAAGTCATCATTAATGTTTGGTCCATAAATGTTAACAATATTATTATTGCCATTGTTAATGGTAGAAATAATAACGATATATCTGCCCTCTATAGTTTTATTGATGGTAAAATGTTAGGTTCTTTCGTATGAGGGTGGCTACTCCTCTCTTCTTTGGAGCTATAAGAAGAGAAGATATATGAGAATTGTCAGATTTGAAGTTTCTTGTGTTGAGATTCTAGTAGATGAGTTTCTTGCAACAGACATGTCCGCGTTCATTATTTTTTTTAAGTGATTTAATATGGATCTTTTAATCTTTGAATTAATGCCTCACACATTCCTGATAATATACTTCATCCCCTTTTTTTCTTTCCATTTTAGGATAGATGGTATTGTACATTATTAACGTGATATTGTATTGTAGATTGTTCATATGTGATATGTTCAGTAAAAGGTGATATGGCATAATAACATTTAACATATAACAAACACATTTTAGAGAGTGAATGGCATACACTGAAGTTGGTGAAAAACATGTTTATCAAGTGCGAGTTTCAGACATTTAAATTTTATGCATAGCTGATCGGTGACCTAATGATCTAGCATTGTCTGATGTTAAGACCAAGTGGCATCAGAGTCTCTGTAAAGTTGTCAGTGTATGTATAATTTGTCGACGTTGAGATTAAATCGTTTTACTTCTTTTCGATGCAGTTTCATTATTGGGATCAATTTATTTACAAAGGTAGCAGAGGACAGATGCAATAAGCAGGTGAGTTGATGAGATATACAGTTGTGTTCAAAATAATAGCAGTCCAACATCACTAACCAGATCAATCACTGTTTTTTGGTAGAAATTATATTTCTACATGGCAAATATTTTACTAATAGGTGTAGTAGAGCAATAGAAAACCAACAGACCCAACTGTCATGACATGCATGCTGCTGATTGTGTAATTGAATCATTAACTGAAATGGGTGTGTTCAAAATAATAGCAGTGTGGAGTTCAATTAGAGATTAATCAATTTCAATTAATTCTGTGAAAAAACTGATGTCAAACAAATGGCCCTTATTTAAGGACAAAGGCAGCAAATGTGTTAAAAGGTACTAAATTGTGTGTAAAATGTGTTGTTTCAGACATTGTTCAGAAGAACAGTGTACTTTGATTAAAAAGTTGATTAGAGAGGGGAAACCATATAAAGAAGTGCAGAAAACGATAGGCTGCTCAGCTAAAATGATATCCAATGCTTTAAAATAGCAACCAAAATCAGAAAGACGTTGAAGAAAATGGAAAACTGCCATTCGAATGGATCAAAGAATAGCCAAAATGGCAAAGACTCAACCAATAAACAGCTCCAGGGAGATCAAAGAAAGTCTAAACTTACCTATGATCATCCACTGTGAAGGCCTCATCAACACGACAGCCAGTGGCACAGTTCCTCAACAAACCGTCCATACCGGCTTGATGAATACGATCCTCAACTGGATGGAACTGGAATAAATACTTTGAATGTTGCAATCCCATCCGACTTATGATAGCTACCTGAATCGTAACAAAGCACTGTTCGCCAGAGGAGAACTGGCCCCCCGACTAAGCCTGGTTTCTCCCAAGGTTTTTTTCTCCATTTTAACACCTCTTTGCCACCTGATGTCACCTGTTGGAGTTTGGGTTCCTTGCCGCTGTCACCTTTGGCTTGCTTAGTTGGGGACACTTGACATTTGATATTCAACAGTGCTTTGATCTGACTGCATTGACCTCATTTTCTTTAGGAGCTGCTGTGCAGCCAAAATTATATACCAGTTATCACTGTAAAGCTGCTTTGACACAATCTGCATTGTAAAAAGCAGTGAAGACAGTGAAGCATGGCACAAGCATCATGATATGGGGATGCTTCTTGTACTATGGTGTTGGGCCTATTTATCGGATTCCAGGGATCATGGATCAGTTTGAGTACGTCAAAATACTTGAAGAGGTCATGTTGCCTTATGCTGAAGACCCCAAACACAACAGTAAACAGCATCTTGGTTCCAGACCAACAAGATGAACATTATGGAGTGGCCAGCCCAATCCCCGGGCCTTAATCCAATAGAAAATTTGTGGGGTGACATAAAAAATGCTGTTTCTGAGGCAAAACCAAGAAATGCAGGGGAATTGTGGTGTGTAGTGCAATCGTCCTGGGCTGGAATACCTGTTCACAGGTGCCAGAAGTTGGTCGACTCCATGCAACACAGATGTGAAGCAGTTCTCAGAAACCGTGGTTATACAACTAAATATTAGTTCAATAATTCACAAGAAAGCAAAATCTTAAAGCATTTTTCAGTTTATACATTAAATGTTTGACTTTGTAAAGAAAAATGCAGACACTGCTATTTTTTTTAACAGCCTAATATTCCTTTTTCTTCACTTTCTGTAAAGTAATAACAAATGTGATATTTTTTCTTCATATTTTGATTAAGAATAGAATGTGCAGTGTTCCCAATGTATTTGTGTGTGTTGAAATAAAGGTTATTATAAGGATTGAGTTTTACTCACTTTTTTAAACACACTGCTATTATTTCGAACATAACTGAAGATCGGTTGCTGGAACTTAGCTTGTCAGTAACTCTTTTCTTTACAGGAGAGGATGTGTTGCAGTCTAGATAAATGAGCAGCCGAGGATGACAGATGATGAAGACGGGTGAGGAACATGGAGAGTCAGGAAAGTATCAATGAGACCAGACAATGAGGTGTGTGAAGAGGTCTGCTTATATAAGGTGAGGTTATAGGCTGGTGCAGGTGTGTCCAATTAGAATTCTGGTGATTGTGCACGAGTGGGTGGAGCTAAAGGGTCTGGTGTGGCAGATGGTGTATGTTATGTTGTTTTGACACTAGGTGTCACTAAGGGGTTAGAAAAGAAAAGAGGAACCAGTGAAGTAGTGCAGAGGTAGAGTGTATACATGGCTGTGCTGTTGCATGGAATTATTAAAAAGGAATCCTACTTCATCTTACTTTCCTGTGTCTAATTCATCTGTGCACGACACAATATAATTGGCGACGAGGATGCTGATTGCTCACGCTTAACAATTGAAGAAGGATGTCTGCAGTAAATGCTCCATTTCCAAGCCCCTTCCTTCCATGCCCGGGAGAGCCAGCTATACCATTTACAACGTGGGATAAAATGTTTCAAACTATCTACTAGTAATCAATGCAGCCGGTGAGGAGTGGCCCCAAGCGAGAAAAAGAGCTCTTCTACTTCATTGTCTTGGAACTGAGGGGCAACGAATTTTCTACACACTGCCCGATACAGGTGACACACTCAACTCTGCAATTGCTGCTTTGCAGACATACTTTAACCCCAAAATCAACGTAGTTGCGGAGAGACACGCATTCCGCAAACGTACTCAAGCTCCCAGTGAATCAGTACTACATTACGTTGCGGCTTTAAGAGACTTAGGGCCCTATCTTGCACCCAGCGCAATTGACTTTGTACACCGACGCATGTGTCATTCCTATTTTGCACCCGCGCAAAGCGCGCTTTTCCCTCCACAGAAGCACGTCGCTAAACTAGTGAATGAACTTGCACTCCCTGGGCGGTTCAGCGCAAAAAAGGAGGTGTGTTCAGGCGCATTGCTATTTTAAGGAGCTGAAAATAGACTGCGCCATAGACCAACTCAAACCTGGTCTAAAGTCAATGGCGCAATATTTTTTTGTTAGAGCGCGTTGGTAGAAACTGCGCCTCTGGGCGCGTCCACAGTGCGCGTTGACTTTGCTTATTACACACAGGGATGCGCATCACACAAACATGCCAAATATTAAAAACAAAAGGATTACAGTGTAAAAGAATATTATTGTGTACATAAATATAAAAATGTAATGATGAATAGTCATTGCGTGTATTAGAATTAGGCTACCTATTTTCAATTCAGCCTATTACTACTTATAATGATGAACGAAATTGGCTAATTAATTGAACAATCGTGCCAATACACACACACACATATATATTAACTGACTCATCGCGTGTACGCCATGTAAATAGCAATCTGCCATGGCGCGAGCGCATCTCGCTCTTAAAGGGAATGGGAGATGACACTCTGATTGGTTTATTTCACGTTACGCCCAAACCACACCTATGAATAATGAAGCTACTTCAGACCAACCCATTTTAGATTCGCGCCAGGCGCAAGAGCCATTTATCCCGCCGGGAAAATAGCAACAGCGCCGAGACCCGCCCACAAAGTTACTTGCGCTTCGCGCTTTGACACTTGCGTTTCAGATCGTTAAAATAGGGCCCTTAGTTTCTAAATGCGAGTTTGGTGCGAATACAGATGATATGATCAGAGATCAGCTAATTGAACATGTTGCAAGTCACCGCATACGCGAAAGACTGCTGCTCGAAACTGAATTAACTTTGTTAAAGGCAATTACAATTGCTACTCAGATTGAGGCTGCAAGTGAACAGGCAAAGAGTATCGCAGGGGACCAGACCCTATCTGTGCAAGCCGTACAGTCGCTGTCAAGTGATGCTTCAGGTCGGAGGCGTCATAAACCATCATGCAAGCCCTCCTATCCTTCTTCATCTGGACCTGTACCATTTACATCATCATCCCGCACATGCTACCGCTGTGGGTCTGACAAACATTTGGCAAACACTCGAAACTGTCCCGCTGCCCGTGCAAAATGTAAAAAGTGCCAGAAAACCGGACATTTTGCCCGAGTGTGTCGATCGGCTGACACACGTACAGTGCACGAAATTGAACTGCCTCAGTACACTGTTCTTTACATGCATGACCAAGCGACTACAAATAAGCTTGTTTGTCTTGTCACTATAAAGGCTTCCGCTGCTACACTGGAAGCTGAGTTGATGGTGGATACTGGCTCACCCGTCTCCATTTTACCAAAGTCCATTTATGATGCCAACTTTAGTTCCGTGCCCCTTCAGCCACCTAATGCTCGCCTGGTCACATACTCACGTGCACCAATCTGTGTATTGGGTTGCTTGCCCGTCATTGTGTCTAGAGATGCGGTCACATGTTCCGCGAAATTCTTCATAGTTGAATCTGGAACTGCTTTGCTGGGCATGGATCTAATAAAAGGGTTATGCTTGCGCTTCGAGGGCCAACGTTTGCTTCCACCTCTTTCTCTTCCTGGATCTCAGGCCCCTACTGCGCCTGTAATGTGCCTCTCAAATATAGCCGCACCTCCGAGTACACTGGGATGCGCTAAAGGCTTTGTTCACAAAGTGAAGCTTTCAGAGAATGTTGCCCCGGTCCGTCAAAAACTGCGCCGCCTACCACTGTCGGTGCGCTCTGCTGTTTCCAAGGAATTGGATCACCTTCTCAAAGAAGGAGTTATTGAAAAAATTTATGCGTCACCCTGGGTTTCTCCGATCGTCGTCACGCAAAAGAAAACGGGTGGCATCCGTCTATGTGTCGATCTCAGAGAGCCCAATAAAGCCATCATAACTGACAGTTATCCCTTGCCACATATGGACGAGTTACTCTCATTACTTAGTGGGGCTACATTATTCTCAACTATTGACCTTCAAAGCGCATATCATCAGGTCATGTTACATCCTGACAGTAGAGACTTAACTGCTTTCATCACGCACAAGGGATTGTTCCGTTTCTGCCGGGTTCCGTACAGGTTGGCTTCGGCACCATCGGCGTTCCAGAAGATGATGCGCATTATCTTACATGACTTACCGACCGTGGCAAATTACTTGGATGATATTATTATATGGGGACGCACTGCTGAGGAGCATGAACGCTCACTGAAAGCCGTTCTGCAATGTCTGCATGATACAGGACTAAAAATTAATGCTGCAAAATGTCACTTCAGACAAACCAGCCTACAGTTCCTGGGTCACACAGTTACAGCACAGGGTATCAAGCCTGACAAGCAACACCTGGCTGCAATTCTACAGGCCCCGGCGCCAACGGATGCTGTTAAGCTGCGCTCTTTCCTCAGCCTGCTGTCGTGGTACAGTAAATTCATTCAGAATTTCGCTTCTGTGGTTGAGCCATTACGCGCCTGTTTGCAGATGGATGCAGAGTTTTCCTGGTCGGAAGAAGCACAGAACAGTTTTTCTGAAGTCAAACAGCTACTTGTTGACAGCCCTGCTTTGGCCCTTTATAACCCCGATCTGCCCACGCTTATCTCAACTGACGCGTCTGATTATGGCCTTGGGGCTGTCTTCTCTCAGATACACCCTCGCTTGTGTTTGGGCGGTCGAGAAATGGAGGACATATTTGTGGGGTCGGTCATTCAAATTGCGTACAGATCATCAGGCATTGACCACTCTACTCACTACGAAAGGAGGGGACCATGCAGGAATGCATATCGCGCGCTGGGCTTCGTGCTTGTTGTGTTTCAATTACGAAGTGATCTACCGGCCAGGTTGTCATAACTTCACTGCTGACTGTCTGTCACGACTTCCTTTGATTCTATGGAAAGTGAGGCGGACAATGAGCCTGAACAAGTAGCTTTGCTTACCTCTGCATTGACCGCGGTGAGCCCAAAAGAATTTGCAACTGCTTCTTCCTCCTGCCCTGAGGTGTGTAAGTTGCGCGCACAGATACAGCAAGGCTGGCCGCGCTCTTCTTCACATGTTGATCCCCTTCTGCTGCCATTCTACAAATTGAGACACGAACTTGCTGCAACGGACGATTTCATCCTTAGGGGATCACGTCTCATTGCACCTGTGTCATTACGCCATAGGTTAGTGATGCTCGCACATGAGGGACACCAGGGCATCGTGCGTACTAAGCAACGACTGCGTGATCTGTACTGGTGGCCGCGGATGGATGAGTCGGTTATGCACTTTATTTCGTCATGCCACCTGTGTCAGGCTTCGGACAAAACCGCTAAAGTACATTCTGCCCCACTTCAGCCTGTGCCCTTTCCTGCTGAGCCATGGAGAAAACTAGCAATGGATGTAGTGGGCCCATTCGAGTCGGCTAGCTGGGATTGCCGCTATGCCCTTACTCTGATGGACTATCATAGTAAATGGCCTGAAGTTGCGTTCGTGTCTTCAGTGAGTGCAAAGCAAGTGATTCATTTCCTCACCTCTGTGTTTAGTCGTCATGGGAACCCGGAGTGCTTAGTGACGGATAACGGACCTCAATTTACAGCTGCGGAATTCTCTGCCTTTCTTGAAGCGAGGGACATTGCTCATGTGCGCACGCCGATCTACCATCCAGCCGCCAACGGAGCAATTGAGCGCTTCCATAGAGTGCTAAAGAGTTGCATTCAGTCTGCAATAATTGAGTCGAAACCGTGGAAAATGACAGTCACAGAATTTCTCCACGTCTATAGAGCAACTCCTCATTCCACAACTGGCGTGACTCCTTTTGAATTGTTGCATGGAAGAAAAATGCGCACTCGCCTTGATGTTTTGCCCTCTCTACCTTCGGGAGCGCGTACTGATGTTGTGCGTGAGCGAGTGCCGGCACAACAAGCTAAAATGAAGCAGTGGTTTGACACGAAGCGCAAAGCACATCATACTCTTCTAAAACAAGGAGACAAAGTGCGTGTTAAGCTTCCTTGGCACGTACCAAAAGGACAACCAAGATTTTCAGAGCCAAAAGAAATCAGAGATCAAGTGGGGAAGAATACTTTTATTCTTTCCGACGGTAAGAAATGGTATGCTTCAAAACTGGCGTTTTTTCCTAGTGGATCAAACCGAGCCGATGTGGCTGATTGGCTTACGCAACCACCTAAGGAGCAGGTGAATGTACCCAGATCTGAGCCTGATGAGTGTGTTTTAACTCGTCCTCAGCGTGTGAGATACTCTCCAAGGTGGTTGAAAGACTTTGTGCACTAAAAAAAAAAAAAAAAAATGTGTATTTGGAACCTGCTGTTACATTGGATATTTCTTGAATTCCATATTTAATAGTGCATTCAAAGTAAAGGAAGTTATTTGCAAAGAAAAGAAACTGAGTTACAGATATGTGTTCTTAAGGTAATTTTTAGGTGAAAGTGTTCTTGAGTAAAAGGGGAATATGTTATGTTGTTTTGACACTAGGTGTCACTAAGGGGTTAGAAAAGAAAAGAGGAACCAGTGAAGTAGTGCAGAGGTAGAGTGTATACATGGCTGTGCTGTTGCATGGAATTATTAAAAAGGAATCCTACTTCATCTTACTTTCCTGTGTCTAATTCATCTGTGCACGACACAACAGTGTAGTCTCCATGACAGTTACTTTTTATAAAAAGAAATGTGTTATATTACTTTTGTGTTACTTTTTCTCACCTGGGCTGGGCTTGCTTGTTTGTTTTTTAATTACAACAAAAGTTCTATTTGTGGCAAATTTAATGGCCCTTTCACACCAAAAGTGAAATGAATGAGCCTCAGGCTAAAGGAAATGCATATTCACACCTGTACAGTAGAGGGCACAGCTCAAACAAACCTTTCAGCTGTGCTGCCAATCTGGATTAAAGAAAATTAGGATAGAAAGTTATTTCTAAATCGTATTAGTATGGTTGAATTAGATCATTAAAGGTCAGCAGCAAAGACATTGGTTGATAATGTGAGATTAAATACATAAAGTATATTTGTGTAATTTAATATTATATGTTTGCGTAAAATTCTGATATTGCATTTCTGTTTTTAATTCATTTTGAGGTATACTGAATGTTGTCGTGCAAGTAAGATTAATTGCATATTCACATTTAGTCTAGAACTACAGTAACCACATCATGTTTACACAGCGCACCCAACACCTCTGCACTCTATTTCTCTCAACATGGGGACAGGAGAGCTGTCAGTCAACAAATGTGAAAAAGTCATTTGCATTACTTATTTGAAAAAATAACTTGTATGTATTGTTGTAAATTGAAAAAAGTAATGCATTACTTTATTAGATACTTGAAAAAGTAATGATTACGTAACTCAAGTTACTTGTAATGTGTTACCCCCAACACTGATAAATGTAGCCTCAAACATGAAAGATTTTTGTACAGTTGAGTGGCATCATTTTGATTAAGATTTACTAATGCAAGAAGCTAGAGACTCAGCACATCACAGAAGTTTGAGGTTTATATTTATTTTTCATCTTGAAAAGTATCTTGTGACAATCAGCATACTTTTTTCAAACATTACTGTACAGATAAGAGAACACTCAGTGCAATAAGACAAAGGACATAGGCCTTCTACCTGTCACAGTGCACATTTTACATACAAAGAGATTTACATTGTTACATTTCTAAACTGCACCCTCTGTCCACAAGAGAGTTCATTTCAAACAATCATCTTTTTGTTGATCTGCATACAATGTAGCTTGGCACACATACAAATAAACAGGCTACAACATCTCACAACCTTCATATTTTTGAGACTGCAGTCCAAGTGCTACCTCGGTTATTTGTTCCCCTTAATCTCTAATCTGGATCAGGTTACTCAACCTCTTTGACTGCTATAATGGAAAATAAAATGGACAATCTGTCTCATACTCTCAAACGCTATTTCAGCTGTTTAATAGTTTTATTTCTCCCCAAAATCCAAAACGCCTTTGAACTAGCAACTGGTACACGATACCTTTACCCCTGATAGTCTACAGTCTTTGCGACCTCTCACCCAGTGTGACCCAGTTACAGTGAGCACCGGTCTCCAAGGCAACACATTTTGTACAGGCATCAGTTTCAAACATAGAGGTCAAAGGGAAGAATGAGACAGGGGGATGGGGAGGGAATTTTTTACTACAAGATCTAAGTACTTTGGCAATGCAATGTTGCATTTGTTGTGCAAATGAATGACCACTTGAACTGATCTGAGAGGTTGAGGTAGAGGGAGAACTGTATGTATCCAGTCAGGTAATATGTGGCAAAGGATTGTGGAATTGCAGCTCTCTTGTGTACAGCCTCTTTGTTTATGCAGCCATAATTCCTGTTACCAGACCATAGGGGCTTTCACACCGAATAGTTCTAGGAACTCATTACTAATAAAACAACTAATTTCTCTCCCGGGCCATTTTATTGGTTGCATTCACACCTGGAATAGAAACTCTGAAGCGGCCAACAGTGTTGCCTTTAAGCACAGCATTTACAAACTCTAAAAAACGGTGGATGGAGGATGCCGTGATCGGAGCTGTGTGTGTTGTTTGTCATGGGCGACTGAAAGAGCAAAAACTGGGCTAAGAGACAAAATCTCCTATGACAACTTTCAGTATTACATATTGTTGCGGAGAAAAGAATACAACCCTGCAGACAACAGATAAATGCCGTTATCACTGTTTTCCATGTTCGTGAAGTAAATATGTTTACACAGCTTTTTAAAAATGCCGGGTGCCACTGTTTGACATGCGTTTGACCAGTCAGTGTACACTTACATCACTGATAGTTCATATAGTGCTGGTTTAGACCCTACTCTAAACTAAAATTATTCCAATGAAATCCAGGTAATTCAGCCAATAGTTCTAGGAAATATGAAAAGTTTCCTCCGGTGCAAAAGCCCCTCATGCGGCCATGGGTACTACATACAATAGCTGAGAGCTATCAGTCATTGGTTTGTGTTGCTAATATAGATATTGTGTCTGTCTGAAATTTCCAATCAATCTACTCCATTAAAGGGTTAGTTCACCCAAAAATGAAAATAATGTCATTAATTACTCATCCTCATGTCGTTCTACACCCCTAAGACCTTTGTTCATCTTCGGAACACAAATTAAGATATTTTTGATTAAATCTGATGGCTCAACTAGGCCTGCATAGTTGATATATAATATAATATAATATTAAGATAGAATCACTGAACTCACATGAACTGATTTATATATGTTTTAATACCTTTATGGATCTTGAGAGAGGAAGTACCATTGCTGTCTATGCAGGCCTCGCTGAGCCATCGGATTTAATCAAAAATATCTTAATTTGTGTTCCGAAGATAAACCAAGGTCTTACGGGTGTAGAACAATATGAGGGTGAGTAATAAATGACATTATTTTCATTTTTGGGTGAACTAACCCTTTAATGTATGATAAATAATGGCTCAGTCATTATACAAGACCATTGCACAAAAATCTTTTCGTTTTACAATTATCCATGTACACAATTCTTCAATAATGCTGAGATGCAAAAAATACAACTTTGATATTCCAGATTGTCATTTATCTCTGGGTGACCATCCTTGCTGTGCACTTTGAAGGATTCTCACTGGCACCTGCCAGCTATTGCCACAGACCCAAAAAGGAGAGGGTCACCCCTTGTTTTTACAGTTCTACACACCATGTACACACAGAACAGTTACAACATCCCTTAAAAGAGACATTTTCTGTTTTACACAGAACATGTGCAATGACCTGACCTTAAATCAGAGTCATACTCTCTGCAACCTACCACAACAGAAAATAAAGGCAGAACAAATAAGATTGTGGTTAAAAACAATTAAATCCTTCTCAAAGGACTTTTGAGAAATGCTTTATTGGTTTATTTCTTAATATTAGACATTCAAATAAATGATCTAATAATGTGTGGAAAGGCAGCGAGAAGTAAGCTAGCCCTAATCCAATCACCATAACATCCAGTGTTGAAACAGAATTCATTCAGAGTGGTAAAATACCACAGAAAGGTCATTTCCAGAGGTCCTGAAATAGAAAGCTAAGTCAAAGCTATTGATAAAAAGATACTGACTGCGTATTGCGATGTTAAAAAAAAAAAAAAAAATGGAAATAAATTAAAGGTAGAAAAACAACAATTACATTGGACTAATGCTACATAATCTTTGCAAAGATATTCTGTTTAATTTAGAAAATATCTATTGATGCTAGGTCATTAAGGAATCACACTGAGTATAAAAATATCAGATATTAACAATGATACGAAAACCTCATAAACTGCAACCTCTGAAATATTGCTATATTAACCCCACCCACCCATCCTCAGGTGGGAGCACACTCTGACTGGCTTCAACCCTGCCTGAAAATAAAGGGCAGAGCATGACCCTAAAGTGCTCACAAGACCAAGTCAAATGGCCGTGTCCCAGAAGACAGTAGTCTGAGTTGGGTAGGGGGGTGGGCTGTACTTCTTCGCCCCGTTTGTTTTCTTCCAACTGAGCATCGTAGGCAGGCTTTCTTTTTTGCGTGGGCTACGATCAGGAAGCCGCTGACGAGAGCGTATCTCCCGGCAAAGGCGTTGTTTCCTCTCGATCATCTCCAGCATGGTGCTGTCACCATATAGCCATGGCATAGGGGGCATCTATTGGACACATGGAGAAGATAGGCTGTCAGTTCAGTTATTTTACAGCTGCAAAAATAAAAGTTCAGTGATAAAGACACTACCTGTTGGACATCAGAAGGCTGTCTCTGAGGTGTGCCTATTGGAGATGGTGCTACTGCTGTGGAAGAAGACCATCCTGCCTTTGAAACTGTCTTAAGGTCTGCAAAAAAAAAAAAAAATTCAACAGATGAACATGAAAAATCAGCTATGACATTGTCTTTCCAGCTGAAAAGATCAGCTTTGACCAGCATGAATTTCTGTGCTGTTCCAGAATAGATCAGGCTGTTTATTGCTGGACTAGCAAATTTATAAGGAAGCTGATCAACCAACACTGCCTTTTAAAGCGCTATATAAATAAATTTGACTTGACTTGACTTGACTTTTACTCTGCTGAAAAAAAAAAAAAAACACACCAGCCAGATCGGGACAATCTTTTGGCTGGTTTTAGAGAGGTTTCAACTATTTTTTTTAGCTAGTCAGGCTGAGAAAACAGCTGAACACCAGACTAGGAGGCCTAGTAGAGTACATAATTTGGTCCATCAGCAGCATCAGTTGACAAGCAGTGCTCAAAACTTACCAGAGTTTGAGTTCCCCAATATTATATTTGGACTCATGGAGGATCGTCCAGAACGACTGGATGACGCCATGGCTGAAGATCCAGTCCTTGTGTCCTTGTCCTGTACTTTGGGTGATTCTGCGTTATAGTTGCTTCTGTCTTTTGCCTCATACCAGGGTAAAGTCTCAGTTGTGTGTACACCCCTATCTTTGCAGTCCCACCTGCTCATGACATCACTGCCATTGCTGATCCTTTCCTTGCTCCCCCGCATGCTCTCTGCACTGTGGTTACTCTTTTCCTTGTCCTGAACAGATTCTATGCCATGCTTGCCACCATCTTTACTATCTCGTTGACTTTCCAAGCCTATTCTGCCCTGCTCCTTATTTTCATGTCTGGGAGGAAGGTCTATCCCATAGCAAACTTTCTCTCGGCTGTCACGTCGGGTGTCTTGACCATTTCTTAGCAGTTCTTTACTGTCTTGCCTAGGGAATAGCTCTGGACCAATACAACCTCGGTCTTTACTGTCCCATCTGGTGATAGGTTCTGCACTGCTACAGCCCCTGTCTTTGCTATCTCGTTGAAGCAGTAACTCAGTGCTACTCCCTCGATCTTTGCTTTCTTGTTGGGGCCCCTGCTCTGGGCCATTACATCCACTGTCCTTGCTGTCCCTTCTGGCTAATGGTTCAGCATTACTGTAGCCACAGTCCTTGCTGTCATGTCGAGATAAGGCCTCGATGCAATTTTGCTCTTTGTCTTTGCTGTCCCGTCGATGAGAGGACTTGCCACTGCTGCTGCGGTCTTTATCTCGCTTCGATTCTTTGCTGTGATGGCTCCTCTCCTTGTGCTCCCGTTTGGACTCAGAACTGTGACCCTTTCCCCTGGTTTCAACTAAAAGAGAGAAACATTACAGATATTTCAGTGATCTCATGCTGAACAACTATATTTTACATTTTATTTCAAGGTCCAGTTTAGACATTCTCCCAACAATATGTAACTTTGCAAATACATGTCAACTAACTCTCATTGTCTGCTTAATATCTACTCAAAATATATTATATATCCCCATATATTCTACTGACTATAAGTAAATTAGCATGTACATGTCAACTTACTCTACTAACCCTACCATAAAGTTGCAGTATAATATTGACAGCTAGTGGTTGAAATGGGTACTGCATTCCAAATTCAAAATATTGGAGAGAGTTGTTTCCCTTGCCCTCTCCTCCTCAGACTTGATGCTCATGTGTGTTGCCAGATTGAGGACACATAATTGCAATCTCTGACCCAATTTATTTGCTTCTATGGCTGCAAATATGCAGTGTTTTTCGTCAACTGACAATCCAAGGTGTTAAAATACTATTGGGTAAATTGGCAGTGTACATTGGCTGGGAAGAAGGATGGACAATAAAAACAGGAATGTTATCATGTTGTTCACTCAAAGGCGGGTGAAGGATGAAATCTGGCGTCGAACCAAAACTTCTCCTATCTGCAAGGCGGAAGGAGTTCGATTCGCCAAGATGCTTTCAAGGGAGGATTTGGAAGACCGACGAAAGCTGTGGCCTCAAGCAAAGAGGGCAGGAAAGCTTGTTTTTTTTCACGGTCCATACGGTTTCATAGAAGGACGTCGGATTGAAGTCGACGGATGAAGAGATACGTTTCGAATTTACAGGTAGTTGGAAACTTTTCAGTGGGGCACTGGAGCTCTATCTAAAGGCTACGGTTCACATAGAGACTGAGTTTGAGTTTACTAGTGGTAGTTCAATTTGTGTTTTTACTACTAGTTTTCTTTGTGTTTTTTTCTGTTCTAATGTTAATAATTAAGGACAAAATTATTTTTGGTTTACTGAATGTTAGGGGCTTAAAGGACATTGTTTAAAGAAAAGCTGTTCTTTTTTATTTTGTAAGGACAAAAAGCTAACTGTGTGTTTCTACAATACTTTTCAGTCATGGTTCAAATCGTTCTGGAAGAGTGGCAATATGCTTCAATAAATGTCCTGGGGAAGTCATCACTTATAAAGCTGATGAAAGCGGTCATTGGTTGATGGTAGTACTGAAAATTGATGTTCTTTTTTTCATTTTAATTAATATTTAGGGCTTTAACAATGCAGCTCAAAACCAAAAATTAGTTGATGATATTTCAAAGAGAATTTCAGAAACTAAAGTGCTGTACCCATCTGATAATGTTTTAGTTGGAGAGGACTGGAATGGCATCCTGGACTTAACAAGGGCCGGCTCAATATTAGTGTTGATTTTTTGAAGACAGAAAATAATTCTAATGAAGTTTGGCGATATTTAAATCCTGAGGTTGAATGTTTTTCATGGTTTAAGCCTAATGGGGAGAGCAAGTCTAGAATTGATTATTGGATGGTCAGTGACAACATTTTAAAATATACTTCACAATCTAA
Source organism: Megalobrama amblycephala (assembly GCF_018812025.1). Taxonomy (NCBI): domain Eukaryota; kingdom Metazoa; phylum Chordata; class Actinopteri; order Cypriniformes; family Xenocyprididae; genus Megalobrama; species Megalobrama amblycephala. The sequence continues at coordinate 13,930,985 of NC_063060.1, read as the reverse complement.
TTTCTAGAGCTCCGTTAACAGATCATTGCTTTATAGATCTTGTTTTAGAACCCAAATCTAAGCAATTTAGAAACAAAGGTTACTGGAAGTGCAGTGCCTATCTTCTACATAATGAAGAATTTTGCAATAACATCAAAGAATTAATAAGGGCTATAGAGAGAGATGATTCTTTTGTAATATAAGTAAATGGGAATTTCTAAAATTTAAAATTAGGGAATTTTCTATAAGTTTCTGGCACACTTCTCAAACTCACCGCAGCGCAGCTGGTGTAAACACAAGCATTAACTAGAGTGAGCGTGTATCAGCTCCGGTAGCCGCGTCACAGCCTTAAAGCCCCGGGTATCCGCGTTCATCGCAGCCAGCCGCACACCCCGTCCGTGCGCAGCCCAAATTTCGAGACCACGCGGATGGTGTGCGTGCAACGGCGCATGCGCAAGCAGGAAAGAAGAGTCCACTAGGTGGCAATACGCACAGTACTGAGCACAATGTGCAGTCGTCAAAGAAGAGTGTGTAAAGAACGATTCAAAAATAAGACGAGTAAACTCAAAAGCATGCCTTCTCCATCATTTTTGATTCCTATTCTCTTGGTGTATCTTCTGAACTATGTTGTGATGGTGGCTGCACTATTTTTCTTCTCCGATCTTGCCCAGCGAATGTCCGGTTGTCTGGTAATAGTATAGAAAAAATTGCACTGCGCATGTTTCGAACTCTGTCATCCGCGTGCATCCTTGGTTTAGTATACTTTGAAAGACGCGCGGACACGGCGCTTCCGGGTGCGGAAATTTAAGTATACCCGGGGCTTAACGCGGCGCACGCGCATGCAGTGTAAACGAGACTTTAAGCTAAGGAGGTGAACTTCAAAATTTTGAATGAGATTTATCCTACCAATGAAATTTTAAAATTGAAATTTAATTTTGATGTGAATAATTGTGTTTTTTTTTTTTTTTTTATAAAACAAATATTGAAAATTTAGAGCATTTGTTCTTTTGTTGTGATATGGTGCAACCTTTTTGGAGAGATATGCCGAACTGGTCTAGGGAGGTTGAACTCCCTCCTCTTAATGTAAAGATAATTAGGTTTGGTATTTGTCTGGAAAACAAAGAATTTGATTTTGTTTTTAATTTTTTGTTATGTCTTGGAAAGTTTTTCATTAATAAGTGCAGATGGCTTAAATCTAAACCTAACTTTAACCAGTGGATGAATGAGGTTAAACTCTTGTGCAAATCTTTAAAATTGGTTAAAAACAAGAAAGCCCTCAAGTTTATTTCTCTGTTAGACACGTATAAATTAATTTAAAAAGCCCCTTTAGATTTATCTAATTTATTTTTTTTTAAATTTTATTTATTTATTTATTTTTTTGTGTGTGTCAGTTTGTTTTATTGTGATCTCTGTTTGTTACTGGATATGCTCAACCTTTGGCTGATCATATGTTGTTTTATTCAATAATTTGATTATGTACCTTTGTTTGTTTGTCTGTTTGTAAGTGGTTACAATAAAATAATAATTAAAAAAAACACACACGCATTGGCTGCGCGGCAGCGTGTAGCAGGAGCAGAGCAGAAGCAGCAGTGCCACGATCGTTTCGGTGCTGGGTCTATTTTTGATGTGCTGGTGAAAGTGAAAGTACACTTTTGATGGACAATATAAATATGATTTCACACAAAAAGTGCTAAAATGCACAGAATAAGTAAGTCTAGTGTGTTTTAACAAGAATTTGAGTATGTCAGAAAAGAAAATTAGGAATCAAAATATTTATAGAAGATTTTCCCATTTAACTTGTTTTTAATTATTTATTTTAGGTGAAAGTATGGTGTATTCAAAAAAAAAAAAAAAACTAAAGTAAAATAGCCAGAAAATATGATATATAAACATTATTTTACTTATTACACAGACAGGCAGGCTATAAAGGCAGCAGTACCCAAATCAAACCCGAGTTTGTGGTCTTTGTTTTTTTTTTTTTTGCCGAGTTTGCTGTCTTGTAAACAGAAAGCTTACCTCCCCATGTTAGCAAACTTTCAAGACTATCGAGTTTATAAATGACCTACTTAAAAAAACAAAGTTATAGTTGTCTTTGTAAAGAAATGCTCACTTATATGTAGCCGCTCAAGCTTGCAGTGTGAAACAGGTGTAATCTGGGCAGATGTAAAGTGTATTTTGATGTTTCTTTGAAAACTGTATATATACATGTTCTGCTGGGAAACTTTGCGTCCTAGCATTCATGTCGATGTTACTTTGACATGTATCAACTGCCTGAAGATTGTTACAGACCAAGGCAATGGTGTTCCCTGATGGAAGGGGGCCTGTTTCTGCAGGATAATGCACCCTGCCACACTGCAAATATTGTTCAGGAATGGTTTGAGGAACATGACAAAGAGTTCTAGGTGTTGCCTCGGCCTCAAAATTCCACATATCTCAATTCATTTGAACATATGGGATGTCCTTGATGAAAGAAATCTGATCCATGGAGGCCCCACCTTGCAACTTGATACCACAGGACACATTCATAGGTCATATAGAATCCTTGCCTTGACATATCAGAGCTGTTTTGGCAGCATGAGAGGGACCTACATGATATTAGGCAGGTGGTTTTTAATGCTGTGGCTGATCAGTGTATATTGCAATTGTTAAATCTATTGTAGTTCAAATATAAACATGCCATTTTTGCAACCTTAGATGATACCAAATTCATTTGCAATCAGATGACAGAAATGCACAGAGGTAATGAGAAAATACCCTGTCAGATATGAAGAGTTATAGAAAAAGAGCATTAAAAAAAAGAGCAGATAAACTGACAAATCAGAAAAGAAGACAGTGGAGGATAAACAAAAGAATAATAGAAATTCATAAATGTATTAGTTTTGAAACAAGAAAATCAGTTTAACCCAATCTTTACTGCAATACCTCTAGTATCTTTAACAAAGTACCGTCTGTTTTTGTCTGTTACTGTTTTTTCTAAAGTAACCTATTGTTAGGGTTACATTATTAACATGGTGCAAGGACCCTATTGCATCTGCTCCATTTATTAGGGCCCAAGCCACTGGTAGCGCAGGGCCCTCTTGATCCCCTAAGGATTATAAGGGAAGGCGAAGGCCCTATTGTTTACTTTAGGATTATTAGGGCCAAAGGCGAAGGCCCTATTGTTTTCTTTAGGATTATTATTAGGGCCCAAGCCAAAGGCGAAGACCCTATTGTTCCCCTAAGGATTACTATTAGGGCCCAAGCCACTAATAGCGCAGGGCCCTCTTGATCCCCTAAGGATTGTTATTAGGGCCCAAGCCGAAGGCCCTATTGTTTTCTTTAGGATTATTAGGGCCAAAGCCCTGTAATGGGCTGAAGGCCCTATTGTTTTCTTTAGGATTATTTTTATTAGGGCCCAAGGCAAAGGCGAAGGCCCTACTGTTTTCTTTCTTTAAGATTATTAGGGCCCAAGCTGAAGGCGAAGGCCCTATTGTTTTCTTTAGGATTATTAGGGCCCAAGACAAAGGCGAAGGCCCTTATGTTTTCTGTAGGATTATTAGGGCGAAGGCCCTATTGTTTTCTTTAGGATTATTATTATTATTTTTCTTCCGACTATTCGGGCATTTTTGGGGCCCTTACCATACTCGAAAACTCTTGAAACTTTGCACACACATCGGAATCCGCGGCCATCAGGGTCGGGCAGAAGCTGGTACCTGGGCGTGGTAGGGGAGCTCGACAGCGCCCCCTTCAATGGGCTCCGAAACTTAGTCCATATATCAAACACGCTTGCATGCATTAGTATGAAACTCGCTACATATATAGATCTCATCGGGCCTAACAGCTTTCGTGCTCTAAGTTATACGCCAGCTCAACAGGAAGTCAGTTATTATGGGTTGTCTCTGTCTCTCTCTCTCTCTCCTTCCCCTCCCCCTTGCTCCCTCCCACAGGTTCACTTTGGTGTGTGTGTCAGTTTCTCCCTTGATCAGTTCTTTAACCCTTTTCTTACAGACTCAAGACTGATTTATACTTCTGCGTTGAGTGTTCGCCATAGCTACGGCGTAAGGCTATTTGTACCACACGTAGCCTACACCATAGCCTGACGTGCACCTCTTCAAAAATGTAACAATGCGTCAATTCTACGCGGACCACAAGCGCTGTAATTGGTCTGCTAGAACCCTTCCCTCTGGTTAAAAAACTGGCACAGAGCAATCGGAGAAGAGCGAGTGTTTTCAACTTCCATAGGAATGACATACGCTCTGATATAGTGGAATGACACTATATCACTATTTGGACTTGACTACTTTTCTAAATTACACTTGAATTACAATTCTTATTACCCGTCAACTGTGATTTCATGTATTCATTCAGACAAGACTACCTTTTTTTTTTCTTCTTTTTTTTTTTTTACAAAGGAGAGTGTGTGTTTTGTAGACAGGGGCATTACAGAAGGTCATGTGCTGTGTTTGCGAGCATCACAAATGACGCATGTCTTTAAATTAGTTATTTATATAATTCTAATTTATTCAAAACCAATATTTACATAAATTTCACATGATTTTATAAAAGAGGTTGTTTATAACAAACTTGTATAAGTGAGCAGAAAAATCTAGACACATACCTTACTTTTATCCAAGACAGATATTAAAATCATCTTTGCAAGTTCCGTGATTTGGCTCTATTTATTAATTTTATATTATTTTTATTTTTACATCAATACTACCCATACTGAAATTAAATGAAAGCATGATTTTGGTGCATAAGATTATTGCGCAAACAACAGCTCAGGGAGGTCAAAAAATACATGGAGAAGTGTTAGGGTAATACAACATTAGCAATCACAGACATTCACATTACACTGGACACATTACACATTACTGTTGAGTTTGCGCAAATAACAGTAGGTAGTTTGCTCTGGAATTTTTATAGTGGTTGTCTGAGAAAAACGCAAACATGGCAGATTAGGACGGTATTCTGCACTCATTTGAAATTGACTTCAACTATATGAATTCAACTATATTTAAATGATCGCATGGTTTGGGTTGTTGTGGTTTTGATCATATGGGCATCAGCTGCTGCAGTAAATATGGTGTGAATTTGACATAGACCTTTTATGTTTAACCGTTTTAAATTCCCATTGCCCGCAGTGCACAGTTGCCCTGAAGCCACCGGGCTTGAGCCCATCATCGCTGCTTGCAGCTATATTTAGAGCCCAAGCCACTAATGGCACAGGGCTCACTTGATCCCTAAGGATTATTAGGGCCAAAGCCCTGTAAAGGGCTGGAGGCCATATTGTTTTCTTTAGGATTATTATTAGGGCCCAAGCCGATAATAATAATAATTATTAATAATAATAATAATTATTATTATTATTTTTATTTTTTTTCCTGATTATTCGGGCACTTTTGGGGCCCTTACCAGGCTTGAAAACTCATGAAACTTTGCACATACATCGGAACCCACGGTCATCAGTGCCGGGCAGAAGCTGGTACTGGTACAGTGCCGGGCATGGCAGGGGGGCTCGACAGCGCCCCCTTGAATGGGCTTTGAAAACTTGGCCATATATCACACATGTTTGCATGTATTAATATGAAACTCAGTACACATATAGACCTCATTGGGCCTAACAACTTCCTAAGTTGCTAACTCTAAGTTACACGCCAGCTCAACAAGAAGTCAGTTATTATGGGTTGATTGAAAATTGCATGCTCTGGAATTTGATGTACTCCTCCTAGGCGATTAATCCGATCACCACCAAACTCGGTCAGCATGAAGTCAAGACACTGATGATGAAAAAATTGCCAGCAGATTTTTGATATCTCGAAAGGTTTGGTCGTGGCGAGACAACAAATTTACGGCGAGAAAAGGGAAACACAAAATTTGTTATAAGGTCTGCATACATTGATTGATTTTTATAAAACTTCAGCTGTGTGTTCGTTGTAGAAGGCTGATCACATGAATGTGACTATTGTGAGTCAAAATTATAGCACCACCAACTGGCAGCAGGAAGTGTGTTACTTTCAAAATGCTATGAGATCACCCTTTTATTTTCATCCGATTTGCTTCAAACTTCACCAAAATAATGTCAAGACATGGTGAATGTAGACCTGTTAATGTATTTGTGATATCTTAAATATTGTTGCCATGGCAACACGTCAAACTTTTATAATATTCTTGGACATTTTTTAGGCTCTTCACATGCTTCAAATTGAATGAAACTTGACACACACATCAATACTGTCAGACAGTAGACATGGGCAAAACCTTAGAAATGGGCAAGGAGCAGGGGCTCTACAGCACCACCTTTTGACAAAAGTGAGGGGGGGGGGGTTAGTTTAACCTACAGTCACCAAACATGGTACACATATTGCTCTCATTACTACAATAACTACATAACTTTCTAATTTACAGTCATTAGCTCCAGCCAACAGGAAGTCAGATATTTTGGTTTGAATGTGTATTTTTCACACACTCTGACTCTCTCTGTGCTCCCCCCCTCCCCCTTCATTCCCTCAGTCTCACTCATTTTGTGTGTGTGTGTGGGTCTCTGTCTGTGTGTGTTTGGGGGGGAGGGGGTCTCTGACTGCCTCTCTCTCTCTCTGTCTCTGCGTATATGTGGTCTTTAACCCTTTTACTGATTACCCATTTATTGATAAACTTTTGAACTGCAAATGATAACTTCACACTCATTTGAAATTGAACCATGACACTATATCACTATTCGGACAGGACTAGTTTTCTAAATGTCGTTTGAGTTCCAATTATTATTTTTACAATTAAAATTATAAGTTTTAAATTATTTTTCGATATAATTTAAATTTATTAAAAAACCCTGTTAAAGTTAATTTCACATGATTATAGAAGTGGCTGTTTAAAATAAACTTGCATAAGTAAGCAGAAAAATCTAGACATGTACCTTACTATTACCTGGGACTAATATTAAAATCATCTTTGCAGGTTCTGTGATTTGGCTCTATTTATTATTTTGGGACCCGCAAATTGATACAACCGTTACAGTAAAGGCGCGTGCGCGCCCGCGGATCTGACATGGGTTCGCTCAGGATCCGCTGAATGACAGTAGAATTTACGGTGTCGCCCGGAGGCGGAGCTGATCCTCTGGGCAGCGCCAAAACTAATGTGACAGTCACACGGGTTTGGCGACTTTAATGCGGATCTGCCTAGGAGTATCCTGCTTTGTGGATATATTTATTTATTTACTTTTCGTCTATTCGGGCACTTTTGGGGCCCTTACCATGCTCAAAAACTCATAAAACTTTGCACATACAAACTTCAGCTGTGTGTTCGTTGTGCAAGGCTGATCACATGGATATGACTATATTGAGTCAAAGTTATAGCGCCACCAACTGGCAGCAGGAAGTGTGACAACATAGTATTATATTATTAGTTTGATAATTAGGTTAATTAAAATATAAAAACACACTGCAAATGATAAATTCTCACTCATTTGAAATTGATCTATGACACTATATCACTATTTGGACTAGACTACTTTTCTAAATGACACTTGAGTTACAATTCTTATTACCCGTCAACTGTGAATTCATGTATTGATTTAGACAAGACTACTTTTTTTTTTTTTTTTTTTGTGTGTTTTGTAGACATGGGCATTACAGAAGGTCATGTGTTGCGTTTGCGAGTATCACATACGACACATATGTATTTAAATTAGTTATTTATATAATTCTAATTAATTCAAAACCCATATTTACATGAATTTCGCATGATTTTATATAAAAGTGGCTGTTTATAACAAACTTGAATAAATAAGCAGAAAAATCTAGACACATACCTTACTTTTACCCAAGACAGATATTTAAATCATCTTTGCAAGTTCCGTGATTTGGCTCTATTTATTAATTTGATATAATTTTTATTTTTACATCAAATACTACCCATACTGAAATTAAATGAAAGCATGATTTTGGTGCATAAGATTATTGCGCAAACAACAGCTCAGGGAGGTCAAAAATTACACTGAGAAGTGTTAGGATAATACAACATGAGCAATCACAGACATTCACATTACACTGGATTAGATTTCTCAGAGTACTGTTGAGTTTGCGCACATAACAGTAGGTAGTTTGCTCTAGAATTTTTAAAGTGGTTGTCTGAGAAAAATGCAAACATGGCAGATTAGGATGGTATTCAGCACTCATTTGAAATTGTCTTATGATATTCTATGACATGAAATTCATCTACATTTTAATGATCGCATGGGTTTCATTGTTGTGGTTTTGTTCATATGGGCACCAGCTGCTGCAGTAAATATGGTATGAATTTTACATAAACCTTTTATGTTTAACTGTTTTAATGCCCTTTTCTCCGCCGTGCACAGTTGCCCTGAAGCCACCAGGGAGGCGGTGCCACAGGGCTTGGGCCCGTCATCATTGCTTGCAGCTATATTTATTATTATTATTCTTTAAATCATCTTTGCAAGTTCCGTGATTTGGCTCTATTTATTAATTTGATATAATTTTTATTTTTACATCAAATACTACCCATACTGAAATTAAATGAAAGCATGATTTTGGTGCATAAGATTATTGCGCAAACAACAGCTCAGGGAGGTCAAAAATTACACTGAGAAGTGTTAGGATAATACAACATGAGCAATCACAGACATTCACATTACACTGGATTAGATTTCTCAGAGTACTGTTGAGTTTGCGCACATAACAGTAGGTAGTTTGCTCTAGAATTTTTAAAGTGGTTGTCTGAGAAAAATGCAAACATGGCAGATTAGGATGGTATTCAGCACTCATTTGAAATTGTCTTATGATATTCTATGACATGAAATTCATCTACATTTTAATGATCGCATGGGTTTCATTGTTGTGGTTTTGTTCATATGGGCACCAGCTGCTGCAGTAAATATGGTATGAATTTTACATAGACCTTTTATGTTTAACTGTTTTAATGCCCTTTTCTCCGCCGTGCACAGTTGCCCTGAAGCCACCAGGGAGGCGGTGCCACAGGGCTTGGGCCCGTCATCATTGCTTGCAGCTATATTTATTATTATTATTCTCCAAAGTGAATCGCATTTTTGAGGACCTAAACGTGCTCGAAAACTCATGAATCTTTGCACACTTGTCATAAGTGGTGAAAATGTACGTCTGTTATGGGTTGCAGAATTAGGCGTGGCAAAATGGCCCGATAGCGCCACCTAACGAAGTGCCCCTCATGCTACATTTCACGTAGATTTTGAAATTCAGTTCACACATTTAACAGCCCAATACCTACAAAAAATGTCTTGGAGCAAAATCTGAAACCGAACAGGAAGTCAGATATTTTGAATTAACTTGCCATTTTTTGCCATTTCCAGAAGTTGTACTTTAACAAACTCCTCCTAGAGCTTTAAACAGATCAGTGTTATATTTGGTCAGTCTAATTTAAAGGTCTTTGCAACGTTTCATTGCGAAAATCTAGAGTTTTCTCTGGAGGGTGTGTCCATGGTGGCCTGACAAAGTTTGATGTTTCGCCATGAAACACAAAGTTGTTGTAACTCGGGTATACAATGTCCGATCTGCTCCAAACTTCACATGTTTGATAATAGTCCTGGCCTGATGACATCTACATTGCAATATTTAGGTATGGTCAAAGCGCCACCTGTTGGCAGAAGGAAGTGTGGCACTTTGAAATGATTCTCCTGTATTTACTCGCTTTCATGCATGTCGCCCACTGTTCACAGTTTTCCTAAGGCCATCGGGTGGCAGTGAGCCCGGGTGTGAGGGCCCTTTCATCGCTGCTTGCAGATTTAATTAACATTGTGTCCTTACCAACACAAACTGTAACTTATTTCAATTATTAATCAGACTGTTTGCAAAAATTTGAACCCTTTAGTAGAGATGATTTACACATTAAAATTACAATATTTGTCATAAAAATCAAAATATTTTGTCTTTGGCATGTATTAAAACAATTGATATCTAAGGTTAGCGTCAAAATTTTTCATGGCATAAAGAATATCATAAAATCCCCTAATTTTAAATTATTTTTGAATATCGGTATTTACAAAAATGGACAAATCTTGAAAGTAACTATGTAAATGTATTACATTTTTATAGAATTTTTTTTTAAAAAGTGTATAAAATTACCGTTATTGTAATGTTGTGGTAAGGATGTTTTGTAAGAAAAAAATATTCCAGATTAAAATATTAATGTCTACATTCAATTTTGTCAACATTTTTATATGTATTACAGACTGTGATCATTAAAATTGACTGATTTTTTTATTTTCTTTTATTTGGGAGAGTCAAAAGTGCCCACAGTTGTAGAAAAAATAAAAAATAAATTAACACATTAACTTAAATCAGTCTGTTATAACATTATATTGAGCCTGAATAAGATTTGTGTGTGTGCATGTGTGCGTGTGTGCGTGTGTGCATGATTTTGTGATTTATGAGGACGCAAATTTGTATACTGACATGGGTATTACACTGGTATTATGACATAAACATGAAATATGAGAACATTTAATGAGTCCTCATATTTAAAACACCTTTTTAAAACATACTAAATGTTTTATTAAAAATGTAAAAATGCAGAATGTTTTCTGTGATGTGTTGGTTTAGGGGTAGGGGTAGTGTAGGGGGATAGAATGTACAGTTTGCACAGTATAAAAACCATTACGCTTATGGAATGTCCTCACTTTTTGATACAAAACTGTGTGTGTGTAAGTGCATGCGTGCGTCCGTGCATGTGCTAACTATTAGTGAGATGAGACTGACCAGCATAATTTACTCACCGTCATGTCATTCCAAACATATATACATTTCTTTCTTCTGTGGATGACAAAAGAAGATCATTTCAAAACTGTCTAAGCGTTTTGTTTGTTTGTTTGTTTGTTTTTTTTTTTTTTTTTTTCCATAAAATGAAAGTCTTTAGGGTCCAATGTTGTTTTGGACTCAATTGACTTTCAGTGTATGTACAAAAAAACAAACAAAATATTTTGTAAAATATCTCCTTTTGTGTTCTGCAGACAAAATGACATGATGATGAGGAAAAGAATTTTTTTTTTTTTTGAGTGAACTATACCTTTAATGACTAAAGATTATATTATGTATACACACACCTGCCTATTGTTGCTCTTGCTTTATAAAATTCATAAAAATACAATTTGTGCTATGCCAGATTTTTTAGCCTTTTTGATTATCCACAGTCACTGAAGGTTCTGCCTTCTGTGTACTGCCAGGTAGTCAAGTCAAGTCACCTTTATTTATATAGTGTTTTTTAAAATGCAGATTGTGTCAAAGCAGCTTTACAGTGATAACTGGTATATAATTTTGGCTGCACAGCAGCTCTTAAAGAATAGTGTCAATGCAGGCAGATCAAAAGCACTGTTGAATAATAAGAATAAAGAATACTGTTGAATATCGAATGTCAAGTTAAATGTCAAGTGTCCCCAACTAAGCAAGCCAAAGGCGACAGCGGCAAGGAACCCAAACTCCAACAGGTGACATCAGGTGGCAAACAGGTGGCAAATAGGTGTTAAAATGAAGAAAAAACCTTGGGAGAAACCAGGCTTAGTCGGGGGGCCAGTTCTCCTCTGGCATACAGTGCTTTGTTACGATTCAGGTTGCTATCATAAGTCTGAAAGGATCGCAACATTCAAAGTATTTATTCCAGTTCCATCCGATTTAGGATCGTATTCATCATGCCAGTATGGACGGTTTGTCGATGAACTGTGCTACTGGCTGTCACGTTGATGAGGCCTTCACAATGGATGATCTAGCTGACTCGATCTCTGCTGAAACTTCAGGGCTGCGTTGTGGTCCAGTTGAGGATCGTATTCATCACGCCGTTATGGACGGTCTGTTGAGGAACTGTGGCACTGGCTGTCGTGTCGATGAGGCCTTCACAATGGATAATCTAGTTGACTCAATCTCTGCTGATACTTCAGGGCTGCGTTATGGTTGTGTCAGGGCACCGGTCCTCGGCCTCATCTGGATACGGCCCGGATCCGGTTGACTACGGTAAACCTCGGGATAAACAGAAAGACTAATATTAACGTAGATGCCATTCTTCTTCTGATGTAACGAGTACATCTGGTGTTATAGGAAGTGTTCCCGGTTCCGGCTGACCTAATTTATGCAGCCTAATAATCCTTTAATGGATTTGAAAATATAAATTGATAATGTGTTATGTGTATGCCAGGTTAAAGAGATGCGTTTTTAGTCTAGATTTAAACTGACAGAGTGTGTCCCGAACAATGCTAGGAAGACTGTTCCAGAGTTTAGGTGCCAAAAATAGGAGAAGGATCTACCGCCTGCGGTTGATTTTGATATTTAAGGTATTATCAGCTGGCCTGAATTCTGAGACCGCAATAAACGTGAAGGATTATAATGCTTTAAGAGCTCACTTAGGTACAGGGGAGCTAAACCATTTAGTGCTTTGTAAGTAAGTAACAAGATTTTAAAATCTATATGATGTTTAACAGGAAGCCAATGCAGTGATGACAGAACTGGGCTAATATGGTCATACTTCCTAGTTCTAGTAAGAACTCTAGCTCTGCATTTTGTACAAGCTGTAGTTTATTTATCAAGCGGGAGGAACAACCACCCAGTAGAGCGTTACAGTAATCTAGCCTCAAGGTCATGAACGCATGAACTAACTGTTCTGCATTATTCATTGAGAGCATATGTCATAGTTTAGATATATTTTTAAGATGGAAGAATGCGGTTTTACAGATGCTAGTAACATGGCCTTCAAATGAAAGATTGGTATCAAAAAGCACACCCAGGTTCCTAGCTGACGACGAAGACTTAGCAGAGCAGCCATCAAGTGTTAGACAGTATTCTAGGTTATTATGTGAAGAAGTTTTCAGTGCAAAAATTAGAATCTCTGTTTTTTCTGAATTTAGTAGTAGGAAATTACTGGTCATCCAGTTTTTTATATCGGTTATACGTTCTGTTAATTTTGCGAATTGGTACGTTTCGTCAGGGCGCGAAGAAATATAGAGCTGAGTATCATCAGCGTAACAATGAAAACTAACGCCATGCTTCCTGATGATATCTCCCAAGGGTAGCATGTACAGAGTGAAAAGCAACGGTCCTAGTACTGAGCCTTGCGGTACTCCATATTGAACTTGTGATTGATATGACCTCTCTTCATTTACTACTACAAACTGATAACGATCATATAAGAATGATTTGAACCATGACAATGCAATTCCACTAATGCCAACATAGTTTTCGAGTCTATTTAGAAGGATATTGTGATCAATAGTGTCAAATGCAGCACTAAGATCCAGTAACACTAATAGAGAGATACAACCACGATCTGATGATAAGAGCAAATCATTAGTAACTCTAATGAGAGCAGTCTCAGTACTATGGTACGGTCTAAATCCTGACTGGAAATCCTCACAGATACTATTTCTTTCTAAAAAGGAACATAGTTGTGATGAAACTGCCTTTTCTAGTATTTTTGACAGAAAAGTACGATTTGAGATCGGCCTGTAATTGACTAATTCTCTAAGATCAAGCTGTGTTTTTTTAATAAGAGGTTTAATAATAGCCAGCTTAAAAGTTTTTGGTACATATCCTAGTGATAAAGATGAATTAACAATATTAAGAAGAGGATCTATGACCTCTGGAAATACCTCTTTCAATAGCTTAGTCGGTATAGGGTCTAACATACATGTGGTTGATTTTGATGATTTAACAAGTTTAGACAATTCTTCCTCTAAATGAATTGAATTTTTCTCTAATATTATCAATCTGGCAAGTAAAGACGTTCAAAAAGTCATTACTGCTGTGCTCTTTGGAAACATCAGAAGTTGAAGCTTTGTTTCTTGTTAATTTAGCAACTTTATCAAATAAATACCTAGAGTTGTGTTTATTTTCTTCTAAAAGTTTTGAAAAATAGGCAGATCTAGCAGTTTTTAAGGCCTTTCTGTACTCAATCATTCTCTCTCTCCACAAAATGCGATATACTTCTAGTTTTGTTTTCTTCCAGCTGCGCTCCATTTTTCTGGCTGCTATTTTTAGGGCCCGAGTGTGCTCATTGTACCATGGCAATGTATTAATTTCCTTAATCTTTTTTAAACGCAAAGGAGCAACTGAATCTAATGTGCTGGAAAAGACAGAGGCAATAGTTTCTGTTGCAACATCGAGGTCTTCTAAGCTGTTTGGTATGCTAAGGCGATGAAACTGATCAGGAAGATTATTTATAAAGCAATCTTTAGTGGTAGAAGTGATGGTTCTACCATACATATGGCAGAGAGGCAGTTTAGCCGCTTTGACCAAATGTAGTATACACGAGACTAGATAATTATCTGAGATGTCGTCACTCTGCTGCAGAATTTCAACGGCATCAATATTGATTCCATGTGACAATATTAGATCTAAAGTATGATTACGACAATGAGTGGGTTCTGACACGTGTTGTCTAACACCAATAGAGTTTAGAATGTCTGTAAATGCCAATCCCAATGAGTCTTTTTTATTATCTACATGGATATTAAAATCACCAACAACAAGGACTTTATCTGCAGCTAGTACTAACTCCGACAGAAAATCAGCAAATTCTTTAATAAAGTCTGTATGGTGTCCTGGTAGCCTGTATACAGTAGTCAGCACAAATGTCAACTTACATAATGTTATGTAAAGTACCATCACTTCAAAGGAATTATATTTGAAAGACTTTTGACTAATACTGTAAATATTAATATAAATTACAGCAGCGCCTCCCCCTTTGCCTTTCTGTTGAGGATTGTGTCGATAATCATAACCTTGAGGGCTAGACTCATTTAAAGTAATGTAATCGTCCGGTTTTAGCCAGGTTTCTGTCAAACATAGCACATCTAGATTATTGTCTGTGATAATATCATTTACAATAAGTGCTTTTGAAGAAAGTGATCTAATATTTAACAACCCAAGCTTTATCATTTGTTTATCATTATTATCTCTATTTTTTATTTGTTGAACATCAATTACATTTTTACCATTAAATGGGTTTGGAAGTTTTTTGTTTTTACTAATTCAGGGTACAGACACAGTCTCTATGTGATAATATCTAGGTGTGAGAGTTTCTATGTGTTGAGAATTATCTGACTTCCGTAATGTGAGGCAGCTACCAGACGGTCGGTTTAGCCAGTCTGTCTGCTGCTTTTTTCTGTCCTGGGCCCCAGTTTGTCATGTTTCAGCTTCAAGTCTATGTGCCATATTACCAGAAGAGCAGCACCATCCCGGGACAGATGAATACCATCTCTTTTCAACAGGTCAGGCCTTCCCAAAAAACTTTTCCAGTTGTCTATGAAGCCTATATTATTCTCTGGACACCACTTAGACAGCCAGCCACTGAGTGATGATAATCTGCTAACTATCTCATCACTCCGATGAACAGGAAGAGGGCCAGAGCAAATTACTCCTCCTGACATTGTACTTGCGAGTTCACCTCTTTAATGTTAATTTTAGTGATCTCCGACTGGCGAAGTCGAACATCATTTGTGCCGACATGAATAATAATTTTAGAGTATTTACGATTAGCATTAGCCAGTACTTTTAAATTTGCTTTGATGTCAGGTGCTCTGGCTCCCGGCAAACATGTGACTATGGTGGCTGGTGTCTCTATTTTCACGTTCCGTGTAATAGAATCGCCAATAACTAGGGCACTTTCAACAGAATTCTCAGTGGGTGCGTCACTGAGTGGGGAGAACCTGTTTGATGTTCTTACTAGAAACAGAAGAGTGGTGTTTTCCGCGGCTAGACCGCCTCACCGTTACCCAAGTGCCCTGCTGCGTGGGCTCTACAACCGGAACCGAACAATGTACAGAGTTCACTAAGCTAGTCGCATCCAAAACAGTATCTGAAGCCCCTGCATTCTTACTATCCTCGATTAAAGTTTGGATGCGTGTCTCTAATTCTGAGATTCTCTCTGTCAGCCTGACTACTTCCCTACTTTTATGACATGTAAATCCCTCGTCGCTGAGCTATGCTGAACATGTGACAAATGGAACAGGAAACAATTCTGGGAGAGGATGACATGACTCACCGTGTTTGTAGACTGATCCGAGTTACCACAGCTGTTTGATGAACGCGTTGAAAAAGGAGCGTGCGAGAGAATGATGATAAAACAAGCTAGTGAGATGCAAACGCCTTGTAACAGCGATTTAAATTTAAAGATTACAAGCTAGCGACGTCAGATTAATGTGGTAGGCAATAGTATATATAGAGTAATAATAATATGAGCAACAATGAATAAAAGTACGAGATTCAATAAAAGTAAGAGAAAACAAAGCTATACGGAGACGCAAACCACTCTGAGCAGCGAGGCAGAGGCAGCGAGGCAGACAGGAGCAATCGAGCAATCAAAAAAAATCAGGTAGTATGGTTGGCCTTCTTTGCTTACAACAAAATTGATGAGTGGGTTCATAAATAGGTCACACACTGTTTTCCACAGCAAAGGATATTCTTGCCTCAGCACAGCCATAAACTGTGCCAAGCCAGTCTTTGTATAATACAACATACAGGTGCAGCACAGATGCAAGACCCTTATAGGTCATATGGAAATGTGCACAATCAACCATCCCTACAACAACAGATACACACTTCATGAGAACCAGGTATAAACCTAAAAGCCACATGGCAACCAGGCAACACCAACAAACATAAAACCAAAAGAGATTTTAGAAATGAGTAAGGAAATAAATAAAAAAAATGCATTTCAAGGAGCGAAAGCTTTAGTCTAACAAATTACTTCACACTAACATCAATATGAGCTAAGTGAGCTTCAAGTTAAATGCCTACCTAGGTGAAAAAAAGTACACTTTCATAATGTACTTTAAGTGCTTTTCACACACTAATTTTGTACTTATACTAAAAATTCTTCTTTAGTACTTATTAACCCTCTATGGTACGCAATATGATATCAATGAGGAAAAAATTATTTGTGTTGTTTTTCCTGCTTAAAATTGTACATTTTAACAATATCAATAAACATTTTCATAATTTTTTTATTTATTTAATTTTTATAAGTTTGTTGCCTCGAGGCAACATTGTACCACAATGGAAATTTTTTTCTTGTCGTCTTGTCGTCTGGAGTCTGTTCGCACCTCGTTTGGATTTATTATCTGACTATGAACTACTCGCTTGCCTCTACCTTTCAATTACGTTTGCCGTTGATTGACCTATACCTGTTTCACAAATTTTTAGCCATCGTGAACTTTTCTGATCAACCTGACTGTCTCTTGATAGACTTTTTTTTAACCCTCTGGAGTCTGAGGCTGATTTGGGGCTTGGAGAAGTTTTGACATGCCCTGACATTTGTGCTTTTTTCAGTTGTTCATAAACATATAAATGACAAAAGTGTCATTACACTGTATTCAGCACAAACTAGGCTACAGTAATATGTGAGGAACATGTATGTACATGTTTGTATTTTTGAAGGAATAATGTTTATGCGTGGTTATTGAAAAAAAAAAAACTTAAGTCACTGAAATAAGGCCAAAAAAACTATATTAAATCTGTGTTCACAAGACTTTTGGGTATTGGAGGTTGTAGACTAGAGTTTTTGCTTCAGAATTATGTAAAAATTATGCTGCCTACTCCTTCATATAAAACAATATATTGATTTAGTTTTTGTAAGACACTTTTTGTCAAGAAACACAGTATGCGTGGAGGCGTGAATCTGCATGAATAATGGACCATTTACACCTGAGAAGACAAAAGAATCACATAATAATGACCTGAAATTACTTGCATATTAATGAGGCCTTTCAGTCAGGTAAGCTGTGAAAAAAACCCTCTGTAATAATGTCTCAGCTCATCATAAACAGCAATACTGTGAAATATTATTACAATTTAAAATAATGGTATTCTATTACATTCTTTAAAATAAAATGTATTTCTGTGATGCAAAGTGTCTGAACAATTATGTTACCTCTATGGCATTTCATATAGGCTTTTAGCTTAAAAGCATGCACATTTGGAGAAATATTGATGGATTCTTATATATTTATGTCAATTTTCTATACTGAGAAGTAATATTTATTGTCATCACTATGAGTGCTGGATACTGTTTTTTCAATTCATACTTGCAGCCGGAGGGCGCTCTCTGTACACCTTTAGTCCACAAATTATTCTAAAGAAGAAGAGGACATTTCAGGAATGGTATTTTCAATTCATACTTGCAGCCGGAGGGCGCTCTCTGTACACCTTTAGGCCACAAATTCATATAAAGAAGAAAAGGAACTAGGAACTAACGGCATGTCTTCTAGAGATCGCTAACCATTGCTTTAACATCCAAATAAACACTTTTCAAGACAATAAATACACGATTGAGACGATGAATGCATGTATTGCCCCTGAATTTGCGTCTGAATAGCGCTGGCTCCGTGGGCGTGGCCGCATTAGCGGATAATGAGCTGAATCACAGACTTCTGACATAGCTCTCTTTTCATACAGATTACATAAACACAGAATGTTTGTTTTCGATTTGACTTGCACGATTTAAAACCTGATATTTCAACGTTTCTTTAGACGTAAGTGTCATTTTTTTTGTCATTAGTATTCATAAGTTACAGTTCATTTTCTGGTACCTATCAGATTGGACTTCGTTCAGAGGGAGAGGAGAGATCACGTATCATGTTAGTTTTCTTTATTTTACAAAAAGCACAACATTGTGTTTTTACTCTGAGTGTACACAAATAAAAGAAGACATTCTATAGTTTCAATTGATATATTACTTATGTCTCTATGACAAGAAATTACGGAGTATTTTAAGTCTGTCTTGCTGCAATGTGAAAAAAATCCTGCAAAACGCGCCGGCGCGTTTTCAGACCTCAGGGAGTTAATGGCATTAGTGATAGACTTTTTTTTGATGGCATTAATCAACCTCTACAATCTGAGCTTAGACGCGAGGGTCCGCATTCATCAAGTTGTTTTTTGGATTTTGCTTAGTTGACTTGGCTCTCTATTCACTGTGGGTGTCGCGGAGGAGGAACGCGATATCACGTTCGGGCTGGTAATGGCGGCCGCACCGGAGCGCACTTACATAATGGCGGCGACAGTGGAGCCAGTTCGCAAAACGGCGGCAATGATAACGCCGCATCATGTCACAGCTGCCATTCCAGAGTCAAATCAAGCCACAGCTGATCTTCATGAATCAAGTCAAGTCACAGCTGATCGTCATGAGTTAAGTCAAGTCACAGTTGATCGTCATGAGTCAAGTCACAGCTGCTCTTCGAGAATCTCGACTCAGTTCAGGAGATCTTCCAGAGCCTCGTCATGTCTCAGCAGATCTTCCAGAGTCTCGTCACGTCTCAGCAGATCTTCCAGAGCTTTGTCACGTCTCAGCAGATCTTCCAGAGCCCTGTCACGTCTCAGATGATCTTTTAGGGCCTTGTTATTTCTCGTCTGATCTTCTAGAGCATCACCATGACTCATCTGATCTTCCAGAGCATCACCATGACTCGTCTGATCTTCCAGAGCCTTGTCCCATCACAGCTGATCATCCAGAGTCTTGTCATGTCCTGTCTGTTGCTACACCCAGATCTTTGAGGTCAGTCCTTCGGTATCCCAGTCTGGTATCCAGTGTGAGGGATACACCGCTGGTGTCTGCATGCACTGCTGGTATGCCCAAATCAGCTCACTCTAGCCCTTCTGCTCCTGAACTGATTCCCCTGTCCGCTGCACTCACAGATGGTGTCAATGGTTTCCACTTATTAGCTTTCTACCTGTCCTGTCACGGCTATAGAGGCCGTCTGTTAACTCTCTGCCTGTCCTGCCACGGCTACGGAGGCCACTTATGAACTTTTGTCCTACTCTGAACCAGCTATGGGGGTTGATTTGTAAACTATCTGTTACAGCCCAAAGATCTGCCTTTGAACCCTTAAACCCGCCTGTCCTGAGCCCAGAAATTATAAATGCACCCCATGTCTTTCCCGTTACCCCTGTCACTGTCATAGAGACCATTCAGGAACTTTCTACTTGCTCTGTTTATCCAAGTGTGTCTAATTCTGAACTATCTGTCTTGCCAATCTCAGTCAAGGAGTTAAATAATGAACGGTCTGTCCATATAGTGTCAACCCATGAATCTGTTTCTGAATTATCTGTCTGTCCACTAATTTCAAGTAATATGTCTGATTTTGAACCATCTGTCAGTCCAGTCTCAATTAGCACACACAATTTTGGACTGTCAGTCTATCCCAAATCAATTCAGAATCTGTTTGTGAACTGACTTCCTGTCTAGCTTCAGTCTGTGAGACGGTTTATGAACTGCCTTGTCCAGTTTCAGTCAATAAGTCAGATTTGGAACTGTTCGCCTCTCCGTTTTCAGTCAGTAAGCCAGTTTATGAACTGCCTGCCCATTCAGTAGTCACCAGGGAGATTACTGGTGAACTTTCTGTGTTCCCTGCCTTGATCTCTGATGTCGTGAATGCACTGCCTGTTTCTTGTATCTCAGTTTTCCCTAGGTCCCAGGCTCCTTCGTGGTGGTCTCCTGCTCTGTCTGCTCTGGCCTGGGGATCTTCTGCTTCATCTGCTCCGCTGTGGGGGTCTTCAAGCCCATCTGTACTGCTAGGGTGGTCATCTGCTCCGCCGTGGGGGTCTTCAAGCACGTTTGCACTGCTGTGGTCGTCGTCTGCTCCGCCATGGGGGTCTTTAAGCCCGTCTACAAGGCCGCCTGTCCAGCCTGTTCCACCCTGGCCATCTGTCCGGCCTGCTCCGTCATGGCCACCTGCTCAGCCCGTCTGGAAGCCGCTCCTTTGAGGGGGGGCTATGTCACAATCCCAGTTCGGTGTCTTTTGTTTTGTATGGACTCTTGCACCACACTAACTGTTGCACTTCACCCCGGACTATATTTCCCATCATCCATTGCACTGATTACACACACGGCTGTAGCCAATCACACACCCTACATAAGCCATGGACTTCCTCTCTCTCATTGACGAGTATTGGTTAGCATTTATGCTGTTTTAGCGTAGGTACTTTATGGAGCAAGTTCCCCGTCCTAGTTTGTATTTCTAGTTCTAGTCTAAATCAAGTCAAGTCTTTTTTCCTGAAGTCCTGTTTCCTGATTACCCACCTGTTTTGGATTTCTCTCGTCTTGTCGTCTGGATTCTGTTCGCACCTCGCTTGGATTTATTATCTGTCTATGAACTACTCGCTTGCCTCTACCTTTGAATCATGTTCACCGTTGATTGACCTACACCTGTTTCTCGGATTACTCTTCTGTCTTGCCCTCTAAATACCTGTAAGCCATTGTCATACCCTTGCCTGTTTGGACTATGTTTTTGAATAAAGGCACATGGATCTGCACGTTTCTCGTCTCAGTCAACCTGTAACACCACCACATACAGGTAAATACTTACCTTTTATAGACTTAAAAGTAGTTCATATTTCCCTGTCTATAGGCATATTCTTTTTCTTTCTTTCTTTCTTTCTTTCTTTCTTTCTTTCTTTCTTTCTTTCTTTCTTTCTTTCTTTCTTTCTTTCTTTCTTTTTTTGTTGGCTGGAGCTGCTTTTTTAGAGCAGTTGTTAAGAACTGTTTACATATTAAAAGAAACATGCTACTTTGGTTTAATGCATCAGCAGCATGTCTGTGGAATGAACCCTAACTGCTTTGTCCTCTAAATCTCTCTGGATTAAATTTTATGATTTATGTCAGCCTTTAAAAATCTGATTAATCTTTTGTGCAGAGAGAATAATTCCAAAAGGTCTTTGCTAAACACAAGGACAGAATGTATGGCATTCTTTGAATAATTATAATTTTAGCAAGGTGTTAGGTCCAACACAGAGTGCCTCTGAAACTTTACAAATACATAGTGAATATAATGGACCCAGGATTTAATGGATTAACAACTTTCATGAGTAAATAATAAAATACAACTGAAGAGTGTGGGAGAGGAGCCTCTCACTCAATCCCCACACTCGCTCTCTCAGTCCCTGCAATTTTCCCAAAATCCTCCACAGGTGCATAAAATCCAAAATTAAAGTCTTCACATAATAAAGCAGTAACATTTTATTTTGATAGTCCACTTTACACATTCTACTAATTATAAGTATCTTTGCAACTACATGTCAGCTAGCAGTCATTAGATTATTAGTAGACTGTCTGCTTAATATCTACTAACACTTTATTTTGATGCTCCCCCCACAGACATTCTACTGACAATAAGTAACTTTACAAGTACGCCAACTTATTCTACTAACCCTAACCCTAACCTAACATTCTAATATTACTCTGAGAGTTAGTTGACATGTAGTTGCAAAATTAGCTATAGTTAGTAGAATGTCTTAAGTGGAGTATCATAATATAGTGTAACCATTAAAATTACTGCAAAAATACAAAACTCAAAATCTGTTGTTGGTATCTTTGTGCTGGTTTATGTCAGACATGAATTAAGCCAGTATTATTTAATTTTACTAAATTGATTTTGCATGAACATTGAACACTGAATGTTTTTGCACTATAGCAAATGTGTCTTTTTGTGTAACTCATACACTTGAGCAAATGTTTGAAGGTTTCGAAACTGGTGAACAATTACTATATTAGTGACTGAATATATTATGAGAAATAGGCAATCACACTCACTTTCTCCCGGCTCCTTGCTCTTTCTGCTGCTGGTATTTTTTTTCAGCATGTTCCTGCCAGTGGTGAAGAGGTTGGTGAGCTCATCTAGTGGGCTAGTGGGAGTCCGTGAGCGTGCCACTGAGACGTTCTGCATAGAGTTGTGATGCCGCCCCCCTGAGCTTGCATCCTGTGGTGGTGATGCCTTCCCATGAGGTGTGGCTGAGGCGCTGCGAGGAAGGCCTGCTGTAGGAAATGGCCCATCAAAAGGTGGTGACCGCATGAGGCTAAGAGGTGTCAGGCAGCGGCCCATACTGACAGGTGAGGGGCAGGCTGAGTGGCTGCGCTGATATCCGTTGGAAGAGGAGGAACTTTTATAGAGGGCACAGGGCAATGGCGGTGCCGACGATCGGCCAGATACTGTTATTGTAGGAGTGGCTGTTAGCTCCCTCTCGGTACGTCTTAGGTGCGACGTAGAAGCAGAGCCAGAAGGTTCCAGAGAAGATGAGGTTGGTGACTTGCAATAAGAGCCATTGTCTAACATAGGAAGCTTTGCTACATCGAGAGGGGTAAGTGGGGACTCGTCTGAGTTGGGTGAGCACTGAGCAGGGGCAGGAGGGAAAACCAGTAGAGGTGGTCTGTGGGTCAACAAGTTGGGGAATGGGGCGGGAATGTCACAAATGGGTGTGCCTCGAGGGGTGGTACAACGGCTTAGGGGGGCATGAATATCAAGCTCAGTTGGGCAGGGTGTGGCACACTGCGAACGACAGCTCAAAAGATCCGAACGTGAGTCAAACTCGTCAAGGGCAGGGTACTTCATCTCTTCATAGACAGCCTCACCCGGCTCATCTTCCTCACTACAAGTGGTCGGTTCTCTGCCCACGTTCCCAGACATCTCAATGTAAACTGGTTCATCTAAGTCTGAGTCCTGTGCTCCTTGCTGCTGAGGAGGAGAAGGAGCCTGGCCATCCCTTGAGAATATGGAGGGAGAACCTTTTATACCATGATTGCGGATGTAAGACTCATCAAAGGATGTGCTCAGTTGCGTGTTGGGATTCCTCTTAGGCTTCGGTGGGGGAATTTTCCTGCAGTCCTCACTGCTGCTTTGTGTTCCTGGGTAAGCAGAAAAACCATAAAAAATTTATGAATCAGCACATTAGCATAGTAGCAGAGAGTTCAGGTCATCTGTACATAGGATAATTTAATAACTTTCAGTTATTCAGATGCCAGATGGTCCTGCTGCACCAAAACTGTCACTAACTTTATCACCCGTTCCATACACACAGCAATATATTTTATATGACATAAAATACAAAAGCTGATTTTTATATACAAACATAGGCAAACACAATCTGGGCACTCCCTCAAAAGTGACATACAAGTATAGATAATAATCTTGTACACAAACTGTACTGTTCCGACACCAAAATAAAAATGATAAAATGCCTTGATTTCAGTACTGAGAAAAGATCATCTTTCATCATATCAAAATGACATTTTCTCATAAAAGTTTTGTGGGTATGTAAAGAGGGAAAAGAGTAAAATTGCACCAGATTAAAGTCATTTTTCATGTTCTCTCTGTGACTCAGTGGATCCCTTTGCGCATTCCTGAAACAAAACAAACCAAAAAAATACTATATATGTGTTAATTCTGTGAAAGTGGAGACTGGTGGATCTTGAGATCCATTTCAATGCCTCTGAATGTGCCCTTCCTCCTGATCTCTCTGCCTCTTCTCTCCCTGTGAGTGGATGTGTTTACCCTCGCCCCCTCTCCTCCAGGGGAACTAAATCTAGGTCAATCGCTCCTCCTGAATGAATTCTGCACTGCCTGGTCCCTCCCCCTCATCCTCTCAACCCCCGCTTCAACACACAACTGTCCTCTGAACGAGGGACATCCCCCACTCTATGGTGCACATTGGCTAAAGCGCTGTTGAGCTGGCTGCTGGCTCATTCCTCATTGGTTGTTGCCGCACTCTAACTTCCTGTCACCTCACTGACGATTGGTGGAGGCTGATGTCTGATGTCTGGATTGGTGGAGCAGCAGAGGGTCTCTGTTTCTGTGGGCTGGTTGCCGTGGCATTGAGGAAGATCTGCGTGCACACTGTGATCCCTTCAAATTCTGACGAAAAGCAACTCTCACAGCATACGTCAGTACTGCAGAAACATAAACAAACTTAATACTTTTGCAGCCTACAGCTTTGATTCTTTGATGTATTTTCTGTAACTCATCAAAATTTTGGAATATTACACCAAAGAGTCTGGTCTGTTTTGTATCTATGAGGGTAAACAAAAATAACATTAGAACACTATTTTGCATATACTGCATGCCATCTCTTTTTCTTTTTAACAACAACTTAAAATTAACACAAAAACACACTATGCTTGTTTACTACTTAAAAACAAAAAGAGCCAAAACTACAAAGAAATAAACTGATGGGCTTGTTGAGATCTGCATGAGGATGCCCCCTGGAACAATGTTGACATAACTGATGACAAGAGTGGGTGTTGAGAACAGTAAAGAACCAATTATATTAACCTTACAATTCATAGCTTATTCACAACACTGCTCCCATATTTACAATCACTTTGCCTACTGTTAATCATTGGAGGGTGGTACTTCAGCAGGACACAAAGACAATGGACGTAAGTGGCTTATTACTTTTATGAAACAGCAGCAATGAGATGTACCACTAAACAGAATAAACAAGTAACATAGTTAATTCATTATGTTTGCCATTCTACATTCCATTTTTTAAAATTAATATATAAAGTATTTATATATATTTATTTTTCTTTAAATATTTTCTTTTACTTTTTTGACCTTGTGATGAGCAGGGTGGGCGAGAGCCGTGAGGGAACAGCGTGAGGCCAGTGATGCAAGTGATAATGAGCATCACCTGTGAGGTGCGAGGAGTCTCTCACAGAGGAGCTCCGGAGGCATAAAAGGAGGAGCGACGACAGTGAAGGACGAGAGAGGACCAGGCTTTCGTTTTGTATTTATTTATTTTGAATTAAAGTTTTGTTGAATGTTCGCCGGTTCCCGCCTCCTTCTTCCCATATTTACGAACTGTGTTACATTGGTGCTGAAACCCGGGAGGAAAGAGGGACATGCTGTCGGAGAGCTCTCGCTGCTGAGGGGGATCGCGGTGCTGCGGAGTTCGAGCAGCGCGGGAGTGTGAACACCGCGAGAGGCTGCCCGAGGCGGTGGTGCTGGAGCATAGTGACAGGTGGGACGAAGCAGTGTTAATTTTGACAGCAAATTTGAATTTAGTCTTAGTCATAGTCTTTTGACTAAAATGCCATTTAGTTTTAGTCATATTTTAGTCATCGGAAATTGTTTTAGTTTTAGTCTAGTTTTAGTCGACTAAATATCATAAGATTTTAGTCGACTAAAATTTAATTTAGTTAAATTGTAATGCATTAAGCATTTCTCTAACAATGCATAGATCCTATGCACTGATATAGGTAGGCCTACATATTCCCCAAACTGTTTATGTTCACCCAACTGTACTTTGCTCAAAGCGGACGTTTTTTGACCGTTCAAGTGCAAAAAGACACGAAAGAACAAAATTCAGTACTTTTCAGAGATTGGTTCAGAGATCAACTTATCATTGAGGTACCATTGTAGTTTTTGTTTAAAATTTTTATTAGATTTGATTTTTAGTTTTTCTGTTTTCATTGTAATTTTAGTTAAAAGTTTTAGTAATTTTTTTGTTTATGTATTTTAGTATTTGCTTTTAAATGTCTATAAGTTTTTATTTATGTTTGTTATTTTAATACCTCAGGTTAAGCTAAAGCTTAGACTTTACATTTTTTATATATATTTATTTTTTATTTCAGTTAACGTTTACTTCAAGTAATGAAGATTTCTTTGGTTTTAGGTTTTGTTAAGCTTGTAAAATATATTGATTGTGTCAAATAATGTTCTTAGTCTTTCCTTCCTGTGACAGAAGACACAGTAGTTTACTATGAATTGAATAGAAATTAAACTACAGTTTATTGTGTAAACAAAATAACAATGACCAGGAAAAAATCATTATAAACCATCCCAAAATACACCGTGACTCTTATTCTGAAATGTCTGCAGTCTGCACTGTAGCAGGCTGTTCATGAGGGAGATAAAATATGCATTCTTACAACCGTCTAAAACATACTACCATATAAACATTGTGTAGTAAACATTGTCATAATTCATCAACATTAGCTTATAAGCAATAGCATGGCATAAATGTGCGCTATTCATTAATTGTGAAGCAGTCAGATGTGCTGCTGCGCGAGCCTGTAGAGCGCGCAACAGCGCCGCATTTCCCGCGGTTAGATCAGCACATTACAATTCAAATGTCCGCATCTTCCACACAGGACAGCAGTCCTGACTGGATATCCTTCCCAAATCATCCCTCTCTTTCATTTTCGTCTCGTTTTTATTCGTTGACGAAAATTAGAGTAGATTTTAGTCATAGTTTTAGTCATTCAAAACGCATTTTTATTTAGTCATCGTCTCGTTTTTGTCCGTGAAAAAATGTCATTGACGAAAATTATGACGAAATTAACACTGGGACGAAGACGGTGGCTGCCGTCCAAGAGGGAGTGGAGGAGTTGCCGCCGTTCGCCATGGGCCATGAAGGGGAGGAGCAGGGAACGGGGGACTCGCTGCCGGCTGCCCTCAGTCGGAGGAGCCATCACCGGCCGCCAGGGGGCGGAGGAGGATCGAGTCGTCCACGGAGCGTCCAGTACCATCGCATGGCACCGCGAGGAAGAGCCTCTCGGCTGGCTGAGGACCGAGCGGCAGTGTGTCTGGGAACCGGACCAGAGCAAAAGGAGCAACGACAGTGAAGGACGAGAGAGGACCAGGCCTGGATATTATTTTATGTTTTATTATGTCTGTGTGGCCAGCAGACATCCATGAGGGTCTGCCGGCATTACTTTCGTTTTGTATTTATTTATTTTGAATTAAAGTTTTGTTGAATGTTCGCCAGTTCCCACCTCCTTCTTCCTATATTTACGTAACTGTGTTACAGACCTTTTTGCCACTATTGATAAAAATGGAGAGAGGACAGGAAATAGTAGGCTAAATTGTAATTTAGCAGGTACAGTTCACCTATAGTGCCAAGGGCACAGTTCTGACACTCACAGCTTGCCTCTTTGCAGATATCAATCAAAACCTTTAACCTTCTAGTTACAAACTACAGGCAAGCAGTTTTAACCACTACACCACATCTCCCCAAATGATGGGAAGGAACAGCTGGGAGACAATTTTAGGGTCATCTGCATTTGCCTTTGCTCAACGTGTAAAAAATTTTGTCTTACACCTGGAGGACTGTGAAATATCATATACTACAGTCTTGTTTGCACTCAGTCCAGCTAATGATTTGACTATTCAAAATGATGGTACTGTCCACATTGTTGACTCAGGTATGTTTGCTTTTACATTAAATAATAGTCAAGGTTCATTTTAACCAATTGTTCAGCATCAGCTAGTGTATAACTACAGAATCAGTGGATCTCAACGTTTTGTGCAACAGGAAATGTGAAGCTTGGATTAAACACCATAGCATCTTACCGTCACACCTCTCTGAATCATTGCCTTTACACCCGGTGGGACTGAAGTCCACAGCTTCAGAGGAGATGCTGAGCTTAGTGCTGGGGTCCCGCCGGGGCTTGGGTGGGGGCTGCTTACGGGATATGGGGCTGCCTTCTTCTTCCACTCCTCCCACGGAGTGCAGGGACTGGGAGCGAATGGCGAAACCTGGATTACAGGGGGGCTGGTGCTGGTGAGGGGACACGTGTTCCGCAGGGGCTGGCATGCTCATTGAGCCCATTCACAAGTGTTTACCCTCAGTGACCACCTCTTCCCCCCTGACAAGAGACCACACATTGAAATAAAACAGTTCATGAATGGATGTTAAAGTCAAGAGCAGCACTGTATGATATATTAAAGTGATAAGACAATTTAACTGATGTTCAGTCAGTATATTTACATTTTTAGATTGAATGTAATAATAACAGTATGAAATTATATACTCTGTTTTATAATGAAACAGTTTCTGTAGTGAAGTACTGAATGTTAAATTCAGTTTGTACACTACACAAATTTCTGTAATCCACAAGATGACATGGAGAAAAAACAGGAATTAATACAAACACATTCAAAAACATGATGTTTCTACAATATTTTGGATTATTTGAATATTTTAAGAATAAATTATTTACATTTTCACATATGATAATGCTAATTTGTCGGCTTTAGCTAATACTGTTAGAGTACTGTTATGAATAAACCTGAAAATAAACATTTTAAATGGATTTCAAATAATTCTCTCAAATTTTTAGTGGACCACCTAGCGGCCCCCTGGGCATCCCTGAAAACCCTCTGCCCTAAACCATATAATACAGAGCTGCTTAGTAAATTATTCTGTACTGATGTGTGTCTGTGTATGTGCTTCACTCTAAAAACAATTGGGGTTGTAAATGTTTGCCCAACCTGCTAGGTAGTTTTATTTAACTCAACTATTGTTTTAACCCAACCACTGTGTTAAAACAGCCCAATTGCTGTGTTTGTCCATTTTCAACCCAACATTTTTAGAGTGTTGTAATTAGCAACACTCTCATGAGATCTGTGATAAAGTTACTCATCTGAATTAATGGCTTATTAGGAGCTATTGATTTTTGTTTAGCACCCTTTCCAACTTTTAATGACACAGTAAAAGGCCTGCAACATAGCATTGATTTTTTTAAGTGAATATGTGGATTGCACTTTCATGGGGCTTGACAAATTGGAAACAATTGTTGTTAAAACACAACTTAGTCAAGGAATATAAGCTTAAATAGCATGGAGATAATTTTACAGATTTGATGCAATAATGACAATGATACAATATTACAAATATGACAACATGTTCTATGGACTGCATTGGAAAATATCTTTGATCTACCTTGGTCTCTAATTTAACTTTTAAACTCAAGCATGCTATTTACTGACATATCTATGTTTCTAATGCACTGGGTATGTAGCCCTGAACTCCTTTGGTTTTTCTGATGTACTAGATCAAAAGTCTCTGTTAAGTTCTCTCTCTCTCTCTTTCTCTCTCTTTCTATCCCCCTAAAGATTACTGTCCCACAAATGGGAATGACTTTAACCAGTCATTAGTTTTATTTTAAGGTGCGTAACATCTATTACCTGAGCATGAACGTGTTTGTGTAACTTGGTAACTTGCGCACATACAGCTGCTGAACAGCCGGAGTCTCGAGAGAAGGGTTCATTGGTCAGGGGCTTAACTTTGCCTAGCAACAGGGTACCCACGGAAACCAAAATCTGCTACTGCTGCTCTGTGTAACCATCCCCTCAAACACACACACACACACACACACACACACACACACAACGAATCAGGTATTAAGCTCTCATTAGAAAGAGGAACAGTGATGTTGGAGCAGCTGTCTGCAATGCATGTGCCTACTCCTGCTCAGCAAAGACAAGTTTCCTACTGTTAAAAAAAGCTGATGCCATACTTCGCCTTAGCAAAATGTTCAGTGCAGTTTTACACAAATCTTTTTTTGAGAATCCAAATGAAGAATTGCAATTATGCTTCAGTTTTATGTTTTGCAACAACTTAAAATGACTTGACTTGAAACCTGATTGAAAACATGTGTTTTTGAGGTTTTTTATCCTATCCTATTTTGACTCTTATCTCTGACAATTATAACTCCATCATCTGAAGGTAGATTTCCCCAAACTGTGTAAAAACTGAGGCTCTGTTGCGCTTTTCAAAACATTGCACTGCAACACAGGCTAAACCAATGGCATGATTCTGGAGTGGGACTGTTTGTTTATCCAACCAATGGGGGCTGTATCCAGGAAACCTGTTTGAAAACGTTATAGTCATTAGGTGTGTTCATCTTGAAGTGTCTCTGCACAGACGGATCAGTGTATGACATCAAAGTACCATCAAAGTCTGCTCTCTAAGCGCTTTTGCGGTACCTTGATGTCATACACTGGTCTGTGCAGTGCCGCTTCAACAGACCTACTATTTTTTCAATTCCGTTTGGTGACAAAAATTACATTATGTTTAAATATGGCAAATTAAACAGACTGTAAACAGGAAACACATCTTGACAATCAAACAATAAAAAAGATAACAGAATTCTGCTTGAGAATTAGTTGTGTGTGTGCATGTGTGGCACTGTATTATTTATTGCATTGCCCTTGCCCAGTAAAAGAGTATGAACTCATGCTCAAAGCCGCCAGTGTATTGATGCATTCTTTCCAGCCTTTTCAAATTATTAAAAAGAGAAAACCAATTCCATGTATTAAAATGCTACACACAGAATAATACATTACATTCAATTATTTTTCAATTCTGCATAGTATCATTTAAACAACTTTATTTCAATTTAATTCTGTCCATGTTTTTCTGTGTTTACAGCATAGTTGTTGTATGCAAATTAGCACATGAGACTAAGTGCATGGACAAAGTCTCTGTGTGCTCCCAGAGACAGTGAAAGCTCCAACAGAACAGCAGATAATTAAAGAAGACCCACCTCACTCAGAGCAATGAAGCAATCTGATTGGTCGTTGGCTGCTCTAGCTGTCACCAGGCAGAACACATCTCCAGCTAGCATGCTCTTCACACTTAATCTCTTTCTAACAGATTTTTCTCTCTCCCTCTTTTCCTTCCTCTCTCTTCCCATCAGTTCCTCTAAAAATGGGTCGTCTCATTGACCCAGTTATATGCCTCATGAAAAATCCAGCTATTCTTTTTTTCTAGCCCTCATCCTCCAGCCACTGAGTATGAATATTTTATTTCAGCAACAGCTGATAAGCAGACCAGGTGTAGACCAATATCAGTAAAGACTCTTCTATGCCCTTTACAGCCCAAGAGTGTGACTTGTTGTCACATTTTGATGAAAGTTCTTTAGTATCAAGCAGCTGCAACACTGGTGTCTTATGTAAATCGGGGCCTCAATGAAGACACAATTTAATTAAACACTACATCTGATCAAATCAAACACTACAAATACAACATCTGGTGGACAATCAAATCCAATCAATATTCATTTAGGAGATTTTACTGGGACCAGATATCAACAGACAGATTTAGCAAAATGAAGATTTGTCGAGAGATGTTGAGATTACCTAAAAAGTGAATAATGATAATCTGGGACATTGGGTATTGTGGAACACCTAAAATCTGTTGGGTACATTTCTGTCTCAGTCACAAACAAGTCAAGTATTTCAGCATGACTATATTAGATGTGTTGTCTCATTTGCTGATTCAAAGTGTTTGGATGACAAATATAAATTCACCACAAATTGCTTAATCTATTATTTTCTGGTTTGCAACAAAAAGTCTAAACCAAACTTATCTAGGTATCATTAGGTCCTATGGTGCTCCGAAAACTAAATCATTAAAAGATAAGCACAGTTGAACACAAAAAATGCTTGCTTTGCATGTTTTACCATGCAAATTATGCTTTGCGGTAACAGGTGTATTATGATAAGCCAGCATTCCTCGAAAGCACAACTAATGTCATGTCAGAGCTGAAATAAATGTTTTTTTGGTAGTTAAATCCTGAGCCAAATGCATGAAAGATGTCTCTGAGACCATTTAGCTTTTATTCCACTTAGAAGATGGGGCCAAATGTGATCAATGCAATCTATGCCAACAGGTCTGAGGCAGCACTCAACAGTAAATTGCCCACTGACACAATTACAGCTGTGTTGATGTTATCAAGGCCACAGATTTGAAGTGTCAAAATACTTCTGACGCCATTAGTCATGACTAGAATAATTTTTTTATGATTGAAATTACATTACGTTGAAAACCTAAACTTTATTTAAATACTGGTGTGAAACTGATTGTAGTGAGTGGACCAGTAATGTAGAGCAACATTTACCATTTTGTGGGTGTGTGCCTTGCACATAACTTTTCTAGTCACTGAAAAGGATGAAAGACGTTATGAAGTTCAAGTCCCAAATATGTCAAAGTTGAAAAATTAATCAACCTCCACAAGTTGAAGGGAATGTGGTCTTTTCTGCCAACATGGCACTATGCCATCGCGAGTGAGACTTAGTGTAAGGGAGCACCATGGAGAACCATATTAGGGTTTGTTTCCTGTCATGTATGTGACTGTCATTTACATACATGTAGTTTGTGTGTGCCAGTAAAGGTGTAATGAATGCTCATGTGTCATATCAACTTGAGTAAGTTGAGTGAGCGTCCCTGCCTGCAATCTTAGTTTTTCTCAGTCGCTTTGGCACATTTTTTGAACCATGCTTAACATTTGCAAACCAGTAAGTGTATTTCTCAAAACAATTTGTATAAACACCACTACACAATGGACTATCTGCAAAAGCCTGTAACTTGCTCAAAATCCTTAGTTCATCTCATACAAATATTTATGTCAATGATTATGTTAACATATCAGTGCCATCAAAATGATAAGTCATTGTGTCATTGTTCACAAACAAGATAGTCAAAATGCTTAGCCATGTTGTCAATATACTGTAACAGTGTAATCTGACAGTGTTTCCTGATATGGTTATGTTTTTAATACACTTTTTCTGTATGGCATATATCAGTTTCAACAGTACAAATTTACATTGGTAATTTTTGATAGGATTTAGTTACAATTTTACAGGTGACAAATTATACACTCTAAAAAATGCTGGGTTGAGTCAAATATAGACAAACCCAACCGTTGGGTTTAAAAATTAATTAAAAAATTTAAACCAACAGTTGGGTTTGTCTATATTTTACACAAACATGGGTTGAAACAACACAGCATTTTCAGAGTGTAGTACAATGTCACTGTGATACAGAAAAGAAAAAGACAAGATATATATGTAGAAATACAGCAGACAATTGTACGAAATCCATTGCATAAATGGACCAATGCATTAGTAATTTTTTTTCAAAGAATGAGAAATTGCTTTTATGATGTGCACAAGTGACTAGATGATGTGAATCAGTTGTGATCTGAGAAATGTACCAAAGCAGCTGAGAAAAAAAGTGATTGTATTTGCAATATGTGCAATCTTTTAAGAATTTGTATGCATGCATTGCTAACATATCTCAAATCTCTTACCTTTTAATGGCTTCTTCCTGCTTTCGCTTATTGTTGTTTTTCTCCTGAAAGTTAATC
This sequence comes from Megalobrama amblycephala, assembly GCF_018812025.1. NCBI lineage: Eukaryota > Metazoa > Chordata > Actinopteri > Cypriniformes > Xenocyprididae > Megalobrama > Megalobrama amblycephala. The sequence continues at coordinate 13,897,358 of NC_063060.1, read as the reverse complement.
TTATTTTTCTCATTCCACATGTGTTATATGTTCTTAGTCCACAGTCCTCAACATGCTGCAAAAACATTAGTGAATCTTCCTCTTTAGAGTTAATCATTGCTTACAGGCATTCCAAAAGGGTATTCTGCAAATAAAAACAGTTACGTTAACAATTATAATTGTGATAATTTGAATTAAAGGTTTGTAATTATTTGTATTATCATATTGCATTGATAGATAGATAGATAGATAGATAGATAGATAGATAGATAGATAGATAGATAGATAGATAGATAGATAGATAGATAGATAGATAGATAGATAGATAGATAGATAGATAGATAGATAGATAATGAAATGCTTAGAACTGTTGAATTCATACGGCAGTGCTATTTTAATGGGATATTGTGTAAATAAACAAGGGTTCTGGGTCAATGAGATTCATCCCTTCATCAGCAAACGCAGAGAGATAGTGGAGCTCTAAGCCTCAGCAGCACATCTACAAAGAGATTGTTTATCAGTAAGCTGTAGTATTGTATTCAGCCTGGTTATTATGAAAACAGGCCAGTACATTTCTCAGTCTGGAATATGAAGCATACAGTAGTAGGACACTGGTTAGTGGTCAATTTGTGCTGCATTTAATAAGTCGCAATGTGTTGTGTGACTGTACAGTTTTTTTGAGCTTGAGTAACCCTTGAGTAGGTATATATATATATATATATATATATATATATATATATATATATATATATATATATATATATATATATATATATATATATATATATATATGTGTGTGTATGTGTGTGGGTGGGGGGGGGTGCACATAAAATCATACTGATGCAGTAATGCAGAGTGTGTGGGTGTGAAGTCTTTTGCAGTGTACATCTGCAGAAGTCTAGGAGAAGGAGGAGACAGCATTCAGTATTATGTAGGTCAGTATTTTCAGAGTGATCCATGAATATGTGCATGCTTGTTTACATGTGAGGGGCAGTATGTGTGTGTGAGGAGGGAGTTGGAGGGGGGAGGGGGGTTAAAGCAGCCAGATGAGTAATGCACTACCAGCTCAGAGACCTACCACCATTGTCCAACATGGCATCTTCAGTTTACCTTTGAAAAACTTGTGTTGACCATAGACTTTCATATTTACGAAGTGTTATTCTTATTGCATTTAATGTCACATGACCTTACTGAGTCAGTAGGAAGTTTGCAATAGTAAGTAGCAAGTTTGAGTTTGCAAACTACAAAAAATTGTTTCTTCTTTTTGTCATGTCAACACAATTCAGGCCTATGGCCTATGTCTAACCATCAGAGACCCTGTGTTTTCCTGTAATTTGGCCCTCTTCCCTTGAAATTGTCTCCTTCCTAGATTCTTTATCATGTTCTTAAAATATCTCATCTTATCCTTCCTCAGCCATTCACTTGCCATTCAGATTGTCTGTGCAGCAGTTGACCTTCTGAGGAGAGATGACTCTATTATCCAAAAGTGAGCACAAAACATGTATTTAGGTAACAGCTAGAGAGATGGATACACCATCTTCAATGTAAAATGTCAAGGCCAGGGTGAAATATTAAGTCTGCAGGTGAGCGTGAGAGTGCAGCTATAGTGTCCTATCAAATAAGATGGTTTATCCAGCAAGTTAGATCTGAAAACAAAATAAGGTTGTATGTAAAGTTATATTAGGATGAATGTAAAGTTCCAAGATGAAAGGAACAAGAGCTCAGATGAGTTTTGTACTTACAGAGGAACTATGTCCCTGCAGGCTACAGTGTCAACCAGTTCAGGTAGATCCATTAGGCTCCCAAAAGTACGTGGGACAAAACCTGACTGATATCCTGAGATTACAACTCCAGTCCTACAGAAATGATTCAGGCCATTGCAAAATCATGATCCAGTCCGCAAAGTCGAATTCCTGCATAAAATCAGGAGGCAGGGAGAGTGTAGCCGTAAACAGTGGTTGTCTGCAGCTCCGTGTAGCTGAAGAACCTTCAGCCCCCTGGATATGTGCAAGTACGTAACTCCAGTCTGAAAGATGCTCTCCTCTTCATCTGTACATGCTACACTTACTAAAGTGCAACAACATTAAATGGAATAACCTGAGAAAAGCATCCTTCCTAATTGCCGTCCACATGCACTTTTAAAAGTCCTATACAGCGCAAAACAAAACAAAAAGCTCCTTCAGTCTTCTGAGATGAACCATGCACATTCAGGCAAAGACCTTCTTAAGTGAAACCTTTTTTTTTTGTAGTTTATGAAGGATGCACTACAGCGCAGGCTGTGCCGGGTACCTCACGGTAGTGCTTGTTCTCGGATGTGGGGCTCCTCTCTGAGTGGATGCCCCAGCAGATTAACTCAGGCTTCACAAAACAAAGAACACGCCTCCACCCTCCTCCTCTTTCCCCCTTGCATGCACTCGCTCACACCATTTCTCGCTCTCAGTACCAAGGACAGCTCCTCTGCAGCCCTGCTATTGTTGGTAGGCTGTAGTAAAAAGGGCAGGAAAACATGTGTCAGTCATGTGGCAGAGTGGGCGTGGTGGGCATACAGGGTGTGACCTCATTAGACTCAGCCCCTTGCCTTTGGAACTGTGAGCACCACTCCCAGTGGCCTCAACCAATAAACAATACAGCGAAAAAGCCTTAAAAGTCACACTTCAGAGTAAACAACATGGTTCATTTATGCATTCATTTTTTAATTTATTTTTAATTCTAAAAGCAAAAATAACTCAAAAAGTAGGGAAAAACAAAAATCACAGTATAATAGACAAAGAGAACAGAGTTGGTATGTTTGAGATTTGTTTACATGCTTAATGCAGTGAGGACCTGCGAGTGCAGGGGCTTGTTCAAAGGGATTATTACTGTCGACACAAAGGGACGAGGGGCAGCGATCTGTTGTTTTGCTCAAGTCCCCCTTTTCCCCTCCCTCCCTCACTTTCCCCCTACCAGCCTCCCACAGTTTCTGTGTCTGTGACTGATCTAGCATCCAAAAAACAGGGAAACTATGTGAGAGGCAAAAGCATCTCTTACTTACTTGTCCCTTACTGCCAGGGACAATAATTAGGTAAACATCTCCTCGTTGCTTTGCTTGGCAAACACAAAATAATATAGTTTATCCAAGTTAAGCTGCTAACAAAGACCAGCTTGACCTCTTGAAATGAGCTTTGTGATGAGGTTACAGTTTAGACTCTTAAGTGCAGAATCAATAACATGCATTGGACGTTTGTTCAAATAATTCACATAAGTGTAAAGACATTGATCATTTTTTTAGCCACTTTCCATGTGGAGAATAGCTCCAAACCTAATAAAACACATCTGATAATCAAGGTCTTCAGAATTAAAGCTGCAGGCAGGTGGATTTGATCAGGGTTAGAGCTAAACTCTGCAGAGCCCTACTCTAAGACATCTATAGGAATAAGTTCTGCTTAATTAAAAACTGTTTAAATCTATTTGGTGGAATAAAAATGCAAATTATATTTTAGGTGCCAACAAAACACTTCTGTAACATTTAGCACAAGTAGATTTTAACTCCCACCCATCCCCCATGACAGGATCACACCCAACGAGTGCGAGCTGTTGTCAGAGGAGTGATACAGAGGTGAAATTTGGGGTCTGGGGGCCACATTTCCTCAAACAGGCAGCAGATTAATTCTAAGATTTTGCCTATTACAGGTTATAAATCCACTGTTGTGCCCTGATCCTGCAGACAAATTGGTTACACCTGATTTTTTTCTGGTCTAAAGCAAGTCTGCAGTTTCTAGGGCTGGGCGATATATCGCATGCGATTCTCACGCGCATTTCGTCAGTAAAGCCGGTTCCCTGATTACCGCTAAATCGCCATCACCTGCTTTCAAATGGAGCACCTTTTAATAGACAGAGCGAAGATGAATCGAAGTCGATTCATCTTCGATACTGAATGCGATTTTGCGTGGCTTGTCCGTGAACTACGGCTCTATCTATTAAAAGGCTCTCCATTTGAAAGCAGGTGATGGCGATTTAGCGGTAATCAGGGAACCGGCTTTACTGACGAAATGCGCGTGAGAATCGCATGCGATATATCGCCCAGCCCTAGCAGTTTCTAATCTTGTTCTCAGATTAACACAATGAGAAAACCACCAAGGAATCCCTCAAAATGACCGGTGACCTACACTGCAAAAATATGTTTGTAATTTTTAGAGAAAAAAAGTGAAAAAAATTAAATGGTAAAATACTGTCAAATATAGGTTTTTGGAAGTAAAACTGAATTATCATGTAATTTACAGTAAAAACAGTAAAAGAAAATTAACAGAAGTCCCTGCTGACACGTGATTATATTTATATGAACAAGTTTTTGACCATACATTTAACAGGATTTTTTCACAGTAGTGATATATGTGATCCAGAGAGATCATGCAGACAACATAACTCTAAGTGCTCTATTATACTGATTCCCATGACCTCACTTGGAGATGTCTGCCTTCTGTCATGTGCCTATGAATACTAAAGGTACACATTCGGCTGCGCTGCCCCCAGTCAGACTCAGAGCTAACTGCTATGCTTTCCCAGGCCGCCGCTGGACGATTGGTTTCTTGGGGCAGCCTGTGCTGGTTCTCAGCGCTTTTTCTTTCCGGAAGTGCATGAAGAGGTGACTAAATCGTGGACAGCACCTTTTTCTGCACAAAGCCGGTCTGGTCCCTCTTCCTTCCTCACTACCCTCGATGGCGGGGCGGCTAAGGGCTACATGGAGCTCCCCCCAGTGGAGTGGTCTGTGGCAATGCAACTGTGTCCCAAGACCGCTACCTCTTGGCTGGGTAATCCGCATCTTCCCTCCCGAGAATGTACGTTCTCGTCCTCTCTGGTGGGCAAGGCTTACACAGCTTGTGGAGAAGCCGCTTCCGCCCTGCATGCCATGGTGCTCCTGCAGGTCTACCAGGCCAAAGCACTCAAGGAACTGCACAAGGGTAGTTCCGAACAAGGGGTTATACAGGAACTGCGTACAGCGATGGAAAGTCACTGCACACTCTCTGGGTCGGCTGATGTCCACCTTAGTGTTCCAGGAGCACCACCTATGGCTGAACTTGGCAGATATGCATGAGCCCGACAAAGTTCGGTTCCTCGACGCCCCTGTCTGTCAAGCCGGCCTCTTTGGCGATGGCGTTGAAAACTTCGCCTAGCAGTTCTCAGCAGCACAGAAGCAGACAGAGGTGATGAAGCACATTCCGCCCCAACAACCAGCTGCTGCCTCCACCCAGTCATTGGCTGCAGCGCCTCCACCTGCTCATCGCCGGGGTGCCCACCTGCACCTCCGTCCCTGCTCAGCCTAAGCAGCAGCCTCCACCTAGGCAGCAGGCAGCCGGCCGCAAGAGGAACGCCCAGCCTGGTCCAGGTCCCTGCCAATCCAGGCTGCAAGCGTAAGTCCAAGCAGCCCTGAGACGGGTGACCTAGAGATGGGAGGATCTGCTCTCCAGGAGATAGTGTCCACACCACTCCCTCCCCCGGAGGAGGGCCGGGTGGAGAATCTTTTGTTTCCTGTTGTTTTTGTTCCGCCGCTGGCTTTTCAGGGTCCAGCAGTACCTTCATTTTCCAAAAAAGCGCAATTTCCTCTATCTCTGGGTCACAAGAAGGCACGGTTGGCAGTGTGCAACGTGTTACAAACGCCTTGCCACTCCCTTCCCCCTCTCTTTTCGCCATGTGGTAGCACCTCTGTGCGGAGCTGCGATGCCCCTGTCTTACGGACAGAGATCGACGTCCTACTGGCAAAGGACGCGATCAAGCCGGTCTCTCCAGCCGATATGAAGACAGGGTTTTACAGCCCCTACTTCATTTTGCCCAAGTAAGGCGGTGGGTTACGGCCAATCTTGGACCTGTGAACCTTTAACCGGGCCCTGCACAAGCTACCATTCAAGCTGTTAACGCAGAAACGCATTTTCGAGTACATCCATCCCTGAGATTGGTTTGCAGCGATCGACTTGAAGGACGCATACTTTCATGTTTCGATTCTCCCTTGACACAGGCCGTTCCTGCGGTTTCCATTAGAGGGTTGGCATATCTGTACAAAATCCTACCCTTCGGGCCGTCTTTCTGAAAGTTACGGAGGCAGCCATTGTTCCACACAGATAATGCAGCGTTCACATTCTCAACTATCTCGACGACTAGCTGATACTGGAACACAAAGACATGGTGCTCCGTCACCTCAGCCTGTTGGGTCAACTGGGAAAAGAGCAAACTCTCCCCTGTGCAAAGGATCTCTTTTCTCGGTATGGAGTTGGTCAACTGGACAGCGTGACTCACAGAGGAGCACGTCCAGTCAGTGTTGATCTGCTTCAGTTCTTTCATAGGCAGGACAGCGGCCCCACTGAAACTTTGTCCTCCTGGCGCATACGGCATCCGCAGTAACACCACTCGGCTTGCTTCATATGAAGCCGTTTCAGCACTGGTTTCACAGCCAAGTCCCGAGATGTGCATGGCAGAGCGGCACGCACCGGGTGTTCATCACCCCGTACTGTTGCCAAACCTTCAGCCCGTGGTCAAACCCTTCATTTCTATGGGCGGGTGTCCCCCTAGAACAAGTGTCCAGGCATGCTGTGGTATTCACAGATGCCTCTGCCACGGGCTGGGGGGCCACGTTCAACTTGTATGAAGTGTTGGGTCTGTGGGCAGGGCCTCAACTGTATTGGCACATCAACTGCCTCAAGTTGCAAGTAATACGTCTTGCGCTGGGCCGCCTCAGAGGGCTGCTACAGGGCAAGCACATGCTGGTCCGTATGGACAATACTGCAACCGTTGCATACATTAACCACCAGGGTGGTCTACACTCCTGCTGCATGTGGCAACTCGCCTGACATCTCCTCCACTGGAGTCAGAAGCATCTGAGGTTGCGTCGGGCCATTCACATCCCTGGCGTGCTCAGTCGTGCAGCCGACGACCTCTCACGACAGCCTGTGCTTCCGGGAGAGTGGCGACTCCATCCCCAGGTAGTCCAGCTGATATGGGACTTATCACAGGTAGAAAGGTAGACCTGTTTGCCTCTCCTGACTTGACCCATTGCCAGTTGTTTTATTTCCTGACCGAGGACACCCTTGGCACAGATGCACTGGCGCACAGCTGGCCCCGGGACCTTCGCAAGTATGCGTTTCCCCCAGTGAGCCTTCTTGCACAGACACTGTGCAAAGTCACAGAGGACAAAGAGCAGGTCTTGTTAGTTGCACCATACTGGCCTAAACGGACCTGGTTCTCAGAACTCATGCTCCTCGCGACAGTCCCTCCTTGGCCCATTCCTCTGAGGAAGGACCTGCTTTCTCAGAGACAGGGCACCCTACGGAACCCATGTCCAGACCTCTGGAAACTTTATGTCTGGTCCCTGGACGGGACACAGAGGTTTTAGATGACCTACCCCAATCAGTGGTAGACATCACTTCTGCTAGATCCCCCTCTACGAGGTGCCTCTGTGCTTTGAAGTGGAACCTGTTCGTTGAATGGTGTTCTTCTCATCAGGAAGACCCCCAAAGATGTCCAGTCAGAGTCATGCTTTCCTTTCTGCAAGAGGGGTTGGAGTGAAGGCTGTCTCCTCCACCATGAAAGTGTATGTTGCCCCAATTACCACACATCACGATGCAGTTGATGGTAAGTCTCTTGGTAAGCATCACCTGGTCGTCAGGTTCCTCAGAGGGGTGAGGAGGTTGAATCCTCCTTGTCCTACCTCAGTATCCACTTGGGACCTGTCTCTGTTGCTCACGGAGCTGCAGAGACCTCCCTTTGAACCTTTGCAGTTAGCTGAGTTGAACATTCTATCAATAAAGACAGTCCCCAGACTGCATTGGCTTCCATTAAGAGGGTAGAGGACCTGCAAGCATTTTCGGTCGACGTCTTAATGAGGTATTTATATAATTTAAAGGAATAAAAGTAGTTAACACTCTGGAGTTGACGAATCATGCCTAGAATTCGGGCCGGCCAACTCTTACGTTGTCATGTTGTTGTTTACGTGGACAGAACGCAAAACTTCAGGACCTCAGATCAGCTCTTTGTCTGTTACAGAGGCCAGCAGAAAGGAAATGCTGTCTCCAAGCAGAGGTTAGCCCACTGGATACCCAGGTGAAAAAAAATTAAATTTCTTTAATGTATTTAAAATGCTCTATTTTTGTGCACTAATTTTGTACTTAACACTCTGAGGTCTGACGGTATCGCCGGCGATACCACCGTGGTTTTTTTCTTATCAGTGTGAAAGAGACTCAAAATACTCCGTCAATGTTGCACATACAATTAAGAGTTATACACCATTTTAATCTGTGGAATATCTTCTTTCATTTGTGTACACTCAGAGTAAAAACAGAATGTTGTGCTTTTTGTAAAATAAAGAAAACTAACATGATGCGTGATCTGTCGTCTCCCTCTGAACAAAGTCCAATCTGATAGTTCTTAGAAAATGAACTGTAACTTAGTGAATACTAATGACAAAAAAATTACACTTATGTCTAAAAAAACGTTAAGATGTCAGGTTTTAAATCATGTAAGTCAAATCGAAAACAAACCTTCTGTGTTTATGTAATCTGTATGAAAAGAGAGCCATGTCAGAAATCCGTGATTCAGCTCATTATCCGCTAATGCGGCCACGCCCACGGAGCCAGTGCCATTCAGACACAAATTCTGAGGCAATACATGCATTCATCGTCTCAATCGTGTATTTATTGTCTTGAAAAGTGTTTATTTGGATGTTAAAGCAATGGTTAGCGATCTCTAGAAGACATGCAGTTAGTTCCTGTTTGTTTTCTTCTATAGATGAATTTTAGATGAGTTTTTGTTTCTTTAGCGCCCTCCGGCTGCAGTATGTATTGGAAACTCCATTCATGGAATAGCCTCTTCTTCTTTTAGATGAATTTGTGGACTAAAATGCACAGAGCGCCCTCCGACTTCAAGGATGAATTGAAAACACCAGCGCTCATAGTAATGACAATGAATATTAAATTAATATAACTCCTCTGTATAGAAAATTGACATAAGCATATGAGAATCCAATATTTCTCCAAATGTGCATGCTTTTAAACTAAAAGCCTATATTCAGACTCTTTGCATCACAGAAATACATTATATTTTAAAGTATAACATAAAACCATTACTTTATATTGTAATAATATTTTTCTGTATGTTTCATATATCATAATGAGCTCGAGACATCACAGAAGGTTTTTTTCACAGCCTACCTGACTGAAAGGCCTCATTAATATGCAAGTCATTTCAGCTCATTACTATCCAATTCTTTTGTCTTCTCAGGTGAGAATGGCCCATTTTCAGTGGTGATTCACGCCTCCACGCATACTGTGTTTCTTGGCAAAAAGTGTCTTACAAAAACTAAATAAATATATTGTTTTATATGAAGGAGTAAGCAGCATAATTTTTACATAATTTTGAAGCAAAAACTCTAGTTTACAACCTCCAATACCCTAAAGTCTTGTGAACACAGATTTACTATACTTTTTTTGGCCTTATTTCAGTGACTTAAGTTTTTTGTTTTTTCAACAACCACGCATAAATGTTATTTCTTCAAAAACACAAACATGTACATACATGTTCCTCACATATTATTGTAGCCTAGTTTGTGCTGAATACAGTGTAATGACACTTTTTCCATTAATATGTTTATGAACAACTGAAAAAAGCACAAATGTCAGGGCATGTCAAAACTTCTCCAGGCCCCAAATCAGCCTCAGACTCCAGAGGGTTAATATACTAAAAATATTTCTTTAGTGCTTCTTAAGATAATCTTAAGAACATCTAAGTGTACTCAACTGTGATATTTTGAGACACCATGAAATATGAACTAAAATGTGCTTTTAATATACTATCTCTGTCTTTAAAATATGTATTTAGATACCACTTATAATACATTTGCACCCATAGTGTACTACAGGTGGTAACTAAATATATTTTTTAAAAACAGAGATAGTATATCAAAAGCACATTTTAGTTCATATTTCTTTTTTTGTCTCAAAAAAGCACAGATGAGAGCATTTAGATGTTCTTAAGATTATCTTTAAAAGTAGTAAAGGAGAATTTTTAGTATATTAAATACAAAATTAGTGTGCGAAAATAGAGCACTTTAAGTACATAATAGAAGTGTACTCTTTTTCACCTGGGTAGTGGATGCTATTGTCTTGGTGTACCAATCCCAAGATGTGCCTTGAACTAGGAAGTGTTGCTTCCTCCTGGGCACTGGCTCAAGGCGCCATGCTGACAGATATTTGTAGAGCTGCGGGCTGGGCGACACCGAACACATTTGCTAGATTCTATAGCCTACATGTAGAGCCGGTATCTTCCCATATACTCGCCCCCAGTAGACGCGAAGGACAAGTCACAGCCGAGTCACTAGTTCGGCTCCTCAGTGGGAAAGCAAATATGCGATGCACCCACTGCTCCTTAAATAGTTGTGCTGCAGCACAAACTGGAAAAACACCATAAAACACATAACAAACCAGCAAAGACGGGAGAGAAGGAGGCACAATATAAAGGAACCAGAGCACATGAGGATCAGGTGAGCACAATTAGGCCAAAGAGGACCAGACAAGGACTAAACAAGTGGGGCGTGGTAACTGGAAACAAGGAGGTGGGACAAGAGGAGCACATGGCAAACACAAACAAAGACAAAGCCATCCTTAGCGAAAAAAATAGTATACTTAAGCACAATTTATTTGTATGGACTTTAGTATAACTAAATGTATTTGTGGCATGCTATAAATTGGTATACTTAAAGTCTGCTAAATTGGAACAACTAATTTTGTACTAAGTGCATTTTAGTTGTCCAAAAGCAGTGCTTAAGTTCAACAAAAGTTGATTAAATATACTTGTTTGTGCTAAAGTGGAACTATTTCAAGTATACTTACGTACACTTTAAGTATACTCTTCTGTTTAAGTTTTGAAATGCAGAATTCACTCAGCATAAACTTTAAATGTGTTTTGAAGACATCAGAATTGCAATTTAATTACATTGTAAGAGTGTTGAACATACATTAATATTATACTGATAACAAACTTTTAGTGATTTTAAAACACATTGCAATGGCATTCCAAGTTAACTTGTAGTGTGCTGATGGCATCAAAATATAGGCTTCAAATATAAGCTACAATAAAGTAATCTTTATAAATAAAGTTACAGTTTTAGAATATGCCTTTTACAGACACCCCAGGTATGTATCCAGTGAATATCAGTGAGACAATGGGAACAGATTTATATGTATATTGAATGCAGGAACCAGTACAGGATGGAATCGAACCCGGGTCACGCGGGTCGCTGTAGCCCTCGACTTAAGCCGAGTTCAGACTTCACGATTTCAGCTCGCCGACAGGTTTTGAGAAATCGCCGACAAATGCTCGAAATCACAGGCAAATCGGTGTTCGTTCACGCGAGTGACAATCACGCAGTGTGAATGAGCAAAGACGCGATCTGAGAAAATCGCCGACGAGTCGCTGACACCCATGAGATATTTGGCATTCAGCGATTCAAAATCCTGCTGTGTGAAAAGTGTTCTGACTGAAAACTACATCGGCAATGACCGACAGCCAATGAGAGAGCAAGCAGCGGGGAGTTCAGTGAGGAGTTATAGACCACAATCCTTGTTCCTCGCATCTCCCCAACCATTTCCTTCTCCATATTCTTCTTTTCTTTTTCTTGTTTTCGCTGCAAATCAGCGCACAGGCAATTCGTATTGCAAGCTTCTTGCGGGCTACCATTTTTAATAATAATCCCAGTCTCACGTGAGAACTCACAGCAGCGACTGAATGCTGGCCAAGATAGTCATGTAGTGTGAAAAGAACAGTGACCCGACTACTTTGAAAATCGTGCAGTCTGAACTCGGCTTTAACTGTTGCGCCACCACGCAGATATAAATGACGCAAAATCAGGGTTACTTTGTGCTCTCTCTATACTGTTACAAGTGCAGCTATAAGCGCGCAGACATTATTAATGACAATTATTAATGACAGCACACATTATATGGATTAAAAGACTGTGAATCGCCGACAAAATTGTGATAATAAACGTGAAAGGCCTGTTGCTATACAACACGAACGTGCATTAAACTTTAAGCTGTTGAAGAAATAAAACCATTAGATGCAACATTAAATATCAAGAATGTTTTGCTTCCCTTTTACCTGACATCATCTGTCATTAACGCAACATAAAGCAATTGCATAAACTGCACATTTGTTTTATTCTTGTGCACACACTAAAACAATTGTGAAAAAAATGTGAATGTGCAGAACTGCTTGTGATTCCGTGTGTGCGGATGACATATAATCATCCGTAGCATTCCTCTGCCTATTGTCTCTGCACGCTTCAACTCTCAATGCACCACAACTGTTTCTGACAAAAACGCAATTAAATGATTTGGCGGTCTTGCATTAAGCTGCGGCTTTATATGTGGCGCATAAATTAAAATGATTTTCTTTTCATGCAGTAAACGTTTCTGGATTTATTTGACATTTTAACTTTCTGCGTTTTTTTTTGTTTGTTTGTTTGTTTGTTTGTTTTGCTCAGGATCAGTTTAATAAATGTAATTAATTAATTTAATAATTCATAATTTTATTTTGACAGCCCAATTATTTTGACAGCCCAAATTTGAAATATGGCTGCAGTCCATATTTCAAAGTGCAAATAAGGGCAATTAAAGTAGCATTAATGGGAAAGGTGCATTACAGTAGGTGCATTGAAGTGCATTAGGAATACACAAATGTAATAAACTTCTGATCAGGTACGTGAATTTCTTTCACCATTTCTAACTGACAACTGACTATATGTTGTTTTCTTTATTTGTCATAATTACAAATATTTACTTATGCAACTTCTTTCTACATGTATGTATATCTGTTTGCAACCATGCAAAATTGTGAAAAGTGCTATTGAATTAAATAAAACAATAGCCTTAAAAAATGTTAAAAGCATGAGCAAATTATTACAAAAGGTAAATAGCATAATTATAAAACTTACTTATGATTATTTTTTGCAACTCAAAACACATTTCCTGTAAAGTTTTATCTAGGCAAATAATATTTTTTTATACTAAACAAGTAGAACTCAAATACTGTTCACTGAATTGTACACTTGATCATAACAGGACAACATAGTATTCAACAATTACTGAAATTACTGAAGTAAAAATGTAACAAATGAAATCATTTTATTTGCAAATTTCTCATGGTTACGTCTGAGCTGTAAACAAAAGTTGGGTTTGAGAATTCTGCCCTTACAGCCAATTAGCAGAAACAAATTAGATGTTTCAGTTCATACCTCATGTTTTCTGTGGTTTGCACAAAAAGAAAGTCTCATCTAAAAATTTATATAGCATCATCTAAAAATAATTTGATCATTATTGGATTTGAAATACATGGTGTATGTCTGTAAATAGTTAACATTTGAAGTGGATCAAAACCCTTCATCAAAGTTGTCCTAAAACCTTCTTCTAAGGACAACTTTGATTAACTTTTTTGATCCACTTCAAATGCTGACTACTGTATATTAATGGGTATTTAGTTAGTGTGAAATGAATGTAGGCCTATTTTAAATACATTTTGGTAGGGTTTTTTCACTAGGGCAGACTCTGCATCCATTGCCCCTGACATGTTTTCTCACCGTCACGTACTTAACTCGGAAACTCTTAAGAAAATCCAGAGTTACCTAAACTCATAATTATGAGTTGCGCTGATGTTCATGTGCATTTAAAATACATTATTTCTGACATGACTTGAAAACACTGTAACTGCTGCAGCTAAACCTTGAGCCCCATTGGCCTGCCCCAATGTCCTACTATTGGTTGAACCACAATGACTGATATGTTTTGAACGTGCCATAAAGCCAATGCCATCACACTCACCAACAATCGATTTTGCTGTACTTTTGCCAAACAACCAAACTCGCTGGAGTGCACACTATTGGGAACCTGTGTTGCAGATTTTGGCACATTTGTCAGAAGGATACTTAAGAGTCTAGAAAGTCATTGTAGCTAAAGATACAAGTCTCACCGTGATGCTATATAATTTTTTAGATGAGACTTTCTTTTTGTGCAAACCACAGAAAACATGAGGTATGAACTGAAACATCTAGTTTGTTTCTTATTGGCTGTAAGGGTAGAATTTTCAAACCCAACTTTTGCCTCCAGCTCAGACGTAACCATAAGAAATTTGCAAATAAAATTATTTCATTTGTATTCCTAATGCACTTCAATGCACCTACTGTAATACACTTTTCCCATTAATTCTACTTTGATAGCCCTTATTTTCACTTTGAAATATGGCTGCAGCCCTTTGGGCTGTCAAAATATTATGAATTATTAAATTAATAATTTAACTGATCCTGAGCAAAAAAAAAAAAAAAAAAAAAAAAAAAAGCAGAAAGTTAAAATGTCAAATAATTCCAGAAATGTTTACTGCATGAAAAGTAAATAATTTTAATGTATGCATCACATATAAATCCACAGCTTAATGCAAGACCGCCAAATCATTTAATTGCGTTTTTGTCAGGAGCAGTTGTGGTGCATTGAGAGTTGAAGCGTGCAGAGACAATCGGCAGTGGAATGTTACGAATGATTATATTTCATCCGCACATGCGGAAACACAAGCAGTTCTGCACGTTCATATTTTTCCACCAATGAACGGAACTGTCTGTGTTTTAGTGCGTGCACAAGAATAAAACTAATGTGCCGGTTTATGCAATTGCTTCATGTTGCGTTAATGACAGATAATGTCAGGATTGATAGTGTAAGGATTGTCAGGATTGATAGACAGATAATGTAAGGATTGATTTCAAGATGGCCCCTGTGTCTAGTTCGCCGCTTTACTCAGCTCACCCTGATTTGTTTTTGGTTTTAACATCTGTCACAAGGACCATTGACTCTCTGCTGGTGTATGATCGTCAGGAATTGTTGAAAGTTAAAGACATTGTGGATTTATGTGCGGAATACAACTGTTTTTGTGGACCAAACAAACCGCGCCCCTCTTACCTGGCTGACCTGCCAGCGTACCTGCTTCAGGGAAGGGCGCTGCTTCCCAGGTAACGCAGACGCCCCGGAGTGTGAGGTGGCCGGCTAGTGAAGCTCAAATTCTGGCTGGCACTTTCTCCTGAATTTGCTCGGTCCCCGGATAATGTTCTGCAGGATTATGAGGATTGCTTTCACCGATATATCTCTCGGTGCACGCTCGCTCCTGTCGGCGCCTGGCTGGTCCCAGTTGTAGGACCACACGAGGTGCTTTTTACGCTGCGCCCTCGCCGCCCTCCTTTCGGGGTTTCAGGCGGCGTGAACCCCGGTCACCTCTTGCTGCTGAGCCGGGCAGCTCCAGCGGCTGATGATACCCAGGCTTCAACAAATTGTGCACTTGTTAACGCGAGATCGTTGATGAATAAAATGTTCATCTTGCAAGATTTCTTCAAATCGCATTCTCTGGATTTATTGTTCGTAACTGAAACCTGGATAAATGCCGGTGAGACCACTGCCTTTTCAGAGCTGTTACCTCCTGACTGTACTTTTATAAACACGCCAAGAACCACTGGTCGTGGAGGAGGTATAGTTACTGTCTTAAAGAGCTGTTTATCTCACAAACCGCTATCGATGATGCCTTTTTCCTCGTTTGAACTGAGCTGTTTTGAATTACGACAGACTGAGCCAGTGTTGTGCGCAGTCATTTATAGACCACCCAAGCACAACAAAGACTTTATCAAAGAATTTTCCGATTTTATTGCTGCTATAAGGATTAATTATGACAGGATTTTAATCGTTGGTGATTTTAATGTTTGTTGTCCATCCAAGCCTATGGCTAAAGACTTTTTAGAGTTGGTTCATGCCTTTAGTTTTGTACAAAATGTCACTGGACCGACTCAAATGCACGGACACACTTTAGACCTTGTTCTGTCTTATGGTTTTCCTGTTGATAATGTCTTTGTGGGCGATGCAGTATTTTCTGACCATAGTCCTGTCATATTTGATTTTAATTTAGACCATTATACAAAACTGCCTGTTCCGGTGCGTTTTGGCCGCTTTATCAAGCCTGACACTGCCGCTGTTTTCTCCCCTCTGTTCACGCCAGCGCAAGCTCAAATTAGCCCTGCCACTTCTTTAGACACGGAACAACTTATGGAAGCTTTTATTTCCACCTGTACTGATGTCTTGGACATTTTAGCCCCTCTATGCGCCCTAAAACCAACGAAGAGCCGTGGCTCAATGACACCACATGCACAGCAAGGCGTGAGTGCAGAAAGGCAGAGCGCAGGTGGAAAAAAGACAGACTCCATGTGTCATACCAAATCCTTGATAGTTGGAGAACCTATCAGAATATTGTTAAAGCTGAAAAAACAAAATATCTCTCAAATATCATATCAAACAATATAAATAAGCCCCGGGTTCTGTTTAAAACTACCACTGTACTGGAAGTGTCACGCCAGGGGCAGATCTACCGGGGTGGCACGGGGTGGCAACTGCCACCCTAAGAAAAATCTTTGCCACCCCATCTGCCACCCCAAAATTATCAGAGAATAAAATATAAATGTTAGCAGTGTTTCAAGTACTACTGCTTTTCAGCAGCGGCGCTTCAATGTGATGACATAAAAAAAGACAGCGTATTGCAAAATAATGGCAAGAAAACACGTCTTTCAATAAACTGTGCATGACGGTTGCACGCGCACGCAGCGCGCTCAATGTAGTCAGCTTCATAAACAAATGACCGGTTCTTTGGGAGTCAAAAACACAGCACAGCCAAGTTCACTTACGAATTGTTTTCCATTTGTTCGTGAATCGGAAAATTACTGCTTGTCGGCTAACTCAGAAGTCCTCGAATTTTCATAATTTTTTGCGAGCTGATTCACCGACCGCCCGCTCCACTTTCATCATGGATAAAGGTCTTTTTGCCATCCGACGAAACGGTAACATGAAATCAATAAGAAGATCCCAATCACAGAAACTAGTTAGGTAAGAATCTAAATCTATTTTAGCTTTTCTCGATTGCTAACACATTATAAGTGATTCAGTTGGCCCAGTTTCCCAAACCATTCGCTCAGTTCTCAAAACAAAGACACATTTCTCAAAACGTTTAACAATGACTACATTTGGTAGCATCAGTTTTGCTGATCTGCTAAAATCTGACACACACCAGTCAAAATCTGAGAGAGAGCTGAATGAATAATTTACAGGGGTTTTAAACTTACACAGTACCAGTACTTTAGATGAGGGAAATTTCACTATGTACAGTAAACTGTAGCACGTTGTACACCCTCAAACCATTTGTTATACTGTATTTTGCAGAACTGAGAAATGACTGTCTTGTGTCAGAAGACCAATACACTGCTATAGTACCTTATATACTGTAATAAAATTTGGCCAAATGTGCAGAGGATGCTGAATTTAGTTTTACTGTAATTGACAGTATACTGTATTGTGGTGCATACCAAGTTCATACATATCTACTGCCACATCAATTTACAATAGTAAAATGAAAAAAAGGAAAGAAAAAAATCATTGCTGTATTTTACTGTATATTTATTTTTGTATAGTGTAGTAGACATTGACCTGTAAAATAATTCCTGAATCCCAGTAAGCGGTATTTTTGTTACAGTGTTACATGAATTGATCTCACTAGTGTTCACTGGGCAGTGCAGTAGTCTGTGCATTTGTTAAGTTTTGTGTGTCATCTGAGGCCAAAGTCTGATTTTGTCAGACAAGAATAAGTTTTTGACTAAAACATTTTATTTTGACATGGAAGTTTGAGGTTTGTACAAGTTGGTGCATAGTTTTGAGATTGTGTTTATAGTTGTGAGAAAATGCTGAATTGTTTCATTTCAACTAGATTAAAAAGTTTGAAAGACAAATTTATGTTGGCTTGTCATAAAGCCAACTTAAAGTCTTGTTTAAAAAACGTAAAAACTGGTCGGTTAGGCCAGAATATATATGTTCTGGGTGATTGCTAAAGTGTTGCTAGGTGGTTGCTAGGAGATTCTGGGTGGTTGCTAGGCTCTTTCTGCAATTGCTGGGGTGGTGCTAGAGTATGTAGTTGATAGGCTGTTCTGGGTGAACACACACAGACATTCCCACCTCTGTTAACAACAGAAACTCAAAACTTGTTTGCAAAAAACAAGTTTTTGTTCTTTAACTTGCACTAAAACATGTGATTTATGCCATCGAAGTAACCTGTGTAATATTAATAAAACTGCTCATCTCCTTTAGTGATACAAGCTCAGACTCATTTTAATTCTGTTGATGTTTTTCATATAGTGCCTTTACTTGGTGCCATGATGGATTGAAATCTTATTTATTTTGGTAATGCAATGTTTGTGAACACAGTTGTGTATGTCAGGCCATAAATCTCCAAAAACTATGCATGGGTGCTTGCTTTGGTGTTGCCACCCCTCATAGACCTCATGCCACCCCTTTGCCACCCTATAAATAATTTTCTAGATCCGCCCCTGTGTCACGCGAAACATGTGAAAACTTTCTGCAATTTTTCAATAACAAGGTCGCTATTATCAGAGCCAATATATCACCCCCCTTGTTTCATCTTCCTATAATGACACAGTGTCCTGATATTTTTAATCAGTTTAAGCCTGTGTCGTAGTCATTTCTAACAGAAATTGTCAATACATTAAAACCTTCCTCTTCTCCCGCTGACACAGTTCCTCCTCGCTATTTTAAAGAGGCTTGAGTGACTATTGGCCCTTATGTCAGGGAAATCATCAATAGCAGTCTGTCCTCTGGTATTGTGCCCTCTTTTTGTAAAAAGGCTGTTGTTGAACCTTTGATAAAAAAAAATAAATAAATGGTATTGAACCTACAATTTTATCAAATTATCGGCCAATTTCCAAACTTCCGTTCCTGTCGAAGATTTTAGAGAAAAGTGTATTTGCACAGTTACAGCCTTTTTTAGATGCAAATTGCACTTTTGACACTTTACAGTCAGGTTACAGAGCCTTCCATAGCACTGAGTCTGCACTCTTAAAGTTAACTTTTTTTTAATGACTGATACTGGTGATTCAGCCATTTTAGTGCTTTTAGACCTGACTGCTGCTTTTGACACAGTTGACCACACAATTCTTTTATCTTTAATTCTTTTAAAACTGTGTGGGTGTCAGGGGGACAGCGCTCGAGTGGTTCAGGTCGTACCTGTCTGGGAGATGTTTTGCTGTCAGACTGGGGGACTTCACCTCGTCCTCCGCCCCTTTGAACTGTGGAGTCCCCCAGGGATCAATTCTTGGGCCCATTCTCTTTGCTCTGTACCTTCTCCCACTCAGTGTGATTTTTAAAAGGTATCTCCTATCATTTTTATGCAGACGATTGCCAAATATACCTGCCTCTGACAAAAAATGACAACGCCCCCCCTGACACCCCTACTCGAGTGTTTAAGTGACGTCAAGGCTTGGTTGGCTCAGAATTTTTTAAATCTAAATGAGGGGAAGACAGAAATAATGCTGTTTGGTCCCATTAGAACTCTGGTCGACTTGGGCCCACTCAAAAACCATGTGCATCCTACAGCCACCAGCCTTGGCGTCACCTTTTCTATTGTGAGCAGTACCCATTGAGAAATACAGAAGTTTCCATTCTACCAAATTCTACTAAGGGAACCAGTCTTTCAAGACTGGCCTCTGGTGTTTTATTTTTGTTTTGTTTTTTTGTTTTTTTGAGCATTTGACTCGGCGCCCTGAAGCGGCGAACTGGCAGGGAACAACCGAATCAAATGTCGACCAGCCCTCCTCAGAGGGTCAGCGGAGACTGCTGCGCCCTGAAGCACACGAGGTGGCAGGGTTGGCAGAACAGCCCCGTGAGGGCCACACATAGTGTGGTGAAGAACCCTCTTCAGAAGGGGGCTACCCTCGAATGTCCCATGCCACTGGCGTCAGGACCTCTTCGAAGCCTTCTTGGTGATAATAACAGTCTGCAGATCTGTCTTACCCCACAAAGACTTCAGCCGTGTTGCCTGTCCTGGTCCCCAAGTTTTCTGCGGGGGAGCACGGGTGGCGACAACTTTTTTTTTTTTTTTTGGATGAATGGTCATACCAGTGCCCTGAAATGGCAAACCGGCAGGGAACAACTGAACTGACCACTCTATGACCCTCCTCTTCTTGGAGGATCACTGGAAACCGTTGCGCCCTGAAGCACACGAGGTGGCAGGGTTGGCAGACCGGCCTCTTTTCTTTTAAATTCCTCGGAATTTAATGTATTTAATATTTCACTTAATCCTCAAATTAAATGCAGCCAGAAACAAAGAGTCAAAAATGACAGGCTGAATATATTAGAATACAAAAAGAATTATAGCTCATAATAGTTTTCAAGGTATTATAGGGAAAGAGAGAAAGGGAAACTCCCGTCTGCTCAGTTCTCTCCAAATATATATAAACACATTCCGTGGCGCGGAAGATGCGAATTCGCCGAATTGAGAGTTTCGCGCGAATGGTGCTTTTTGTGCATTTACGCGTTTGACGCGAATTCGAGTCTGACGCCCGAGTTGAAAAATTTTAACTTTGGCGTAAATTCGCGCCGCGTTAACCAATCAGGAGCCTGCTTGCTGCTGTGGCGGCAGGCCCGCCCGGCAAGCACTTATTTCCAGGGATTTCAGAACAGCGTAAGAATTATTGCGTCATCGGGCAGGCGTGGCCAATTTGATAATCTCCATAGGTCAACGAACATGCGCAGATTGGGAGGAAAGCCGTTTGCATAAATTGCTTCAAATAACGTTACTTGTCCGAGATCGTCTGCATTTTTCAAATGATACTGTTACAACTTAACCTCTCCGCGATTGCGGGCGTTTCGTGTCATATTACATTCATACTGTTAAAATTACATTAATATAGTTATAACTTCAAATACCTGTCCTGATCTCAGGTGTTTCATGTCAAATTACATTAATACAATTAAAATTACATTAATACTGTTATAACTTCAAATACCTGTCCTAATCTCAGGTGTTTCATGTCAAATTACATTAATACAATTAAAATTACATTAATACAGTTATAACTTCAGATACCTGTCCTGATCTCTGGTGTTTCATGTCAAATTACATTAATACAGTTATAACTTCAGATACCTGTCCTGATCTCTGGTGTTTCATGTCAAATTACATTAATACAATTAAAATTACATTAATACTGTTATAACTTCAAATACCTGTCCTGATCTCAGGTGTTTCATGTCAAATTACATTAATACAGTTATAACTTCAGATACCTGTCCTGATCTCAGGTGTTTCATGTCAAATTACATTAATACAGTTATAACTTCATATACCTGTCCTGATCTCTGGTGTTTCATGTCAAATTACATTAATACAGTTAAAATTACATTAATACAGTTATAACTTCACACTGTAAAAAATGACCGTGATTTTAACAGTAAAAGACTGTAAAAATGCTGGTGTGAAAAACTGTCAATTGGTTTACAGAAAGTTTCCGTACTATATATATAATGAATAACTGTAATAGATCTAACGGTACATTTAATTAAATTTTAGGGTAAATTACCGTTAAATTCACAGTTTTTGGAAGTGAAAAATAACAATTCATTGTAACATTTACAGTGAAAAACCGTAAATTGACATTCCCACAATTCCCTGCGTGACACTTCACATTTGATATATTTTCGTTGAAATAACTCTTTCTTCTTAGTTTTTCTCATTTTTTTCTAATCAGTTATGTACATTAGGGTTTTATGTTACATCTAATGTTGTTAAATTAATGTTTATTGCATTTTTAAAATTTCATGCATGTTACCATGATGGTGTTTAGTGTGTGTGTGTGAATGACACTGTGTGCACCTTCTATATATTAGTGTTGTCCTCCTCAGCTTGTGGAAAAGCTGCTTGTGATGAACTTTGATTCATCATGTGACTCTCATCACCACTGTGTTTGGTGACTGTCAGTGTATTATAAAGGTACAAAACAGATATTAGTACTTCATTAGGTTGGTAAATTAACATTATATCAGTTAATGAAATACGTTATTTTACCGTAAATTTAACAGATTTTTTTTTTTACGTTGCTACTGTATTTTTTACGGTAAAGTTCTGGCAACCACAGCTGCCGGTTTTTTACCGTAAATTTTACTGGGATTTTTTACAGTGCATATACCTGTCCTGATCTCTGGTGTTTCATGTCAAATTACATTAATACAGTTAAAATTACATTAATACAGTTATAACTTCATATACCTGTCCTGATCTCTGGTGTTTCATGTCAAATTACATTAATACAATTAAAATTACATTAATACAGTTATAACTTCAAATACCTGTCCTGATCTCTGGTGTTTCATGTCAAATTGCATTAATACAGTTATAACTTCATATACCTGTCCAGATCTCAGGTGTTTCATGTCAAATTACATTAATACAGTTATAACTTCAGATACCTGTCCTGATCTCTGGTGTTTCATGTCAAATTACATTAATACAATTAAAATTACATTAATACTGTTATAACTTCAGATACCTGTCGTGATCTCAGGTGTTACATGTCAAATTACATTAATACAGTTATAACTTCATATACCTGTCCTGATCTCAGGTGTTTCATGTCAAATTACATTAATACAGTTATAACTTCAGATAACTGTCCTGATCTCAGGTGTTTCATGTCAAATTACATTAATACAGTTATAACTTCAGATACCTGTCCTGATCTCTGGTGTTTCATGTCAAATTACATTAATACAATTAAAATTACATTAATAATGTTATACCTTCAGATACATGTCCTGATCTCTGGTGTTTCATGTCAAATTACATTAATACAGTTAAAATTACATTAATACAGTTATAACTTCAGATACCTGTCCTGATCTCAGGTGTTTCATGTCAAATTACATTAATACAATTAAAATTGCATTAATACTGTTATAACTTCAAATACCTATCCTGATCTCTGGTGTTTCATGTCAAATTACATTAATACAGTTATAACTTCAGATACCTGTCCTGATCTCTGGTGTTTCATGTCAAATTACATTAATACAATTATAACTTCAGAACTTCAGATACCTGTCCTGATCTCTGGTGTTTCATGTCAAATTACATTAATACAGTTATAACTTCAGATACCTGTCCTGATCTCTGGTGTTTCATGTCAAATTACATTAATACAGTTATAACTTCAGATACCTGTCCTGATCTCAGGTGTTTCATGTCAAATTACATTAATACAGTTATAATTTCAGATACCTGTCCTGATCTCTGGTGTTTCATGTCAAATTACATTAATACAGTTATAACTTCAGATACCTGTCCTGATCTCAGGTGTTTCATGTCAAATTACATTAATACAGTTATAACTTCATATACCTGTCCTGATCTCTGGTGTTTCATGTCAAATTACATTAATACAGTTAAAATTACATTAATACAGTTATAACTTCAGATACCTGTCCTGATCTCAGGTGTTTCATGTCAAATTACATTAATACAATTAAAATTACATTAATAATGTTATAACTTCAGATACCTGTCCGGATCTCTGGTGTTTCATGTCAAATTACATTAATACAGTTATAACTTCATATACCTGTCCTGATCTCAGGTGTTTCATGTCAAATTACATTAATACAGTTATAACTTCAGATACGTGTCCTGATCTCAGGTGTTTCATGTCAAATGACATTACAGTTTTTTTCAATTGCTAACATACTTTTGTTCGTTCTTTAGTCACATTTTCAAAACTCTAAACACATTTAGCAGAACATCCATCTGTTGTGGCCATACCATTAACACAATTCATGTCGTTTTCACACAAAATGCAATCAATTAACACATTTCTTAAATGCTTAAATTTTCTTTTCATATAAGCTTACCTCATACCAAAATCATGGATCTTTCTCATCTTATTTGCAAATGCTTAAACACAGCAAGTCAGAAATGAAGACCCAGTGTTCCAATCTTTAAATATAGGATAAAGCCTCTACTTCTGCAACAACAGCAGCTCAAAAGTATTGAAAAAAATATATAAAACAAATACTGAAACAAGTGATAAGCATTTTTAATTAGCAGATCACTGAAATATTGAGAAATAGTTTCCAGTCTCAGTTGGAAGTATAGTCAGGGGTTGAACTTCTTTCCATTACATGGACACACAGTAAAATAGGACTCTTTGAATCAGATTTGTTCAGTGTGGATGAAAAACAACACAGAGGAGCAGAGAGAAAATAATATCTGGATAAGGGAGAAGAATAGATGATGGAGGAGAGGAGAAGTTGGATCAGAGAAGAAGAGGTATGGGAGAGGAGGAAGAATGTGTGCTGGATTGTGCATCTCTGTTTTTTTCACTTACACATGGAACCTATGAAAGCTCATTTCTGCCATGAATAGAAAATAAAAAAGGTAATTATGTCTTTTTATCTCACAATTCTGACTTTTTAAACTCAATTCCTATAGTTTATATATCACAATTCTGAGGGGAATTGTGAGATGTATATTCACAATTGCAAAAAAAAAAAAAAGAATTGTGAGATAAAAAGTCACAATTACCTTTTATACTTTTTTTTTTATTCTGTGGTGGAAAAAAAGCTTCAATAGTATCTAAAGGCCATGTATGTTGGATTTGTTGTTGATCAATGGCAGCAATTTCATGTTTTCATTTCAGTAAAAGCTTCATGTAAAGCTTTTACTACAACGATCCCACTACCACTGTTCCATATATGCAGAATATGTGGTCTGCGTAGGGCACTAACTACCAAGGGGACACCATCCCAACCTCTATGAGGGCAACATCAACACCACACACCCAACCCCAGAAAGAGATTTCAACCAAGGGGCCAACTGAAGTTCTGCATAGGGGACTTATCTGACCAGTAGCTGCCTGAGCAATTCTGTTACTTTCTTCTTCTTTTTTTTCTACTGCACATTCTATAAAATAATGACTCACTTCTGTTGCCAAGAATGCACACATTCAACACTCAACCAAAAATTTAGAATGGCTTACATGCATTATACTATTACTGTAGTAAAAGGAAACTGAATTATAAAAACAATGGATTTCATATTTTCTCCAGTTAGAACCGAAACATGACAAGTAATGCATTTTTCATAATGCCATCAACTGTTAGTATTTTGACAGTCATTGTGCTTTGATTGACTATATGTTCATGTTGAATAGAAAACTAGTGCTATGTTTTGACAGAACGACTTGATTTTGAATCAGGTTTGCTGTGTTTTGATGGAGTTAGTATATGTTGAAAAAGGTTTTTAGCGTTTTGAAATGTGGAGTTTGTGTTTATATAACAAAATATGGTTTTGGGCAGAAAATTAACTATTTGGCTAACTGTGTGATGTTTGTGTGTTGCTGTGTTAAGAGTTTAGAAAAAGTACTTTAAATATTGCTAAACGCTTGTTAGCAATTGAAAAAAACTTTAATACAATTAAAATTATATTAATACAGTTATAACTTCAGATACCTGTCCTGATCTCAGGTGTTTCATGTCAAATTACATTAATAGTTATAACTTCAGATACCTGTCCTGATCTCAGGTGTTTCATGTCAAATTACATTAATACAATTAAAATTACATTAATAATGTTATAACTTCAATTACCTGTCCTGATCTCAGGTGTTTCATGTCAAATTACATTAATACAATTAAAATTACATTAATAATGTTATACCTTCAGATACCTGTCCTGATCTCTGGTGTTTCATGTCAAATTACATTAATATAGTTATAACTTCAGATACCTGTCCTGATCTCAGGTGTTTCATGTCAAATTACATTAATACAGTTATAATTTCAGATACCTGTCCTGATCTCTGGTGTTTCATGTCAAATTACATTAATACAGTTATAACTTCAGATACCTGTCCTGATCTCAGGTGTTTCATGTCAAATTACATTAATACACTTATAACTGCATATACTTGTCCTGATCTCTGGTGTTTCATGTCAAATTACATTAATACAGTTATAACTTCAGATACCTGTCCTGATCTCTGGTGTTTCATGTCAAATTACATTAATACAGTTAAAATTACATTAATACAGTTATAACTTCAGATACCTGTCCTGATCTCTGGTGTTTCATGTCAAATTACATTAATACAGTTAAAATTACATTAATACAGTTATAACTTCAGATACCTGTCCTGATCTCTGGTGTTTCATGTCAAATTACATTAATACAGTTAAAATTATATTAATACAGTTATAACTTCAGATACCTGTCCTGATCTCAGGTGTTTCATGTCAAATTACATTAATACAGTTATAACTTCAGATACCTGTCCTGATCTCTGGTGTTTCATGTCAAATTACATTAATACAGTTAAAATTACATTAATAATGTTATACCTTCAGATACCTGTCCGGATCTCTGGTGTTTCATGTCAAATTACATTAATACAGTTATAACTTCAGATACCTGTCCTGATCTCTGGTGTTTCATGTCAAATTACATTAATACAGTTATAACTTCAGATACCTGTCCTGATCTCAGGTGTTTCATGTCAAATTACATTAATACAATTAAAATTACATTAATAATGTTATACCTTCATATACCTGTCCTGATCTCAGGTGTTTCATGTCAAATTACATTAATACAGTTATAACTTCAGATACCTGTCCTGATCTCAGGTGTTTCATGTCAAATTACATTAATACAATTAAAATTACATTAATACAGTTATAACTTCAGATACCTGTCCTGATCTCTGGTGTTTCATGTCAAATTACATTAATAGTTAAAACTTCAGATACCTGTCCTGATCTCAGGTGTTTCATGTCAAATTATATTAATACAGTTATAACTTCATATACCTGTCCTGATCTCAGGTGTTTCATGTCAAATTATATTAATACAGTTATAACTTCATATACCTGTCCTGATCTCTGGTGTTTCATGTCAAATTACATTAATACAGTTAAAATTACATTAATAATGTTATAACTTCATATACCTGTCCTGATCTCTGGTGTTTCATGTCAAATTACATTAATACAGTTAAAATTACATTAATAATGTTATAACTTCATATAACTGTCCTGATCTCTGGTGTTTCATGTCAAATTACATTAATACAATTAAAATTACATTAATAATGTTATAACTTCAGATACCTGTCCTGATCTCTGGTGTTTCATGTCAAATTACATTAATAGTTAAAACTTCAGATACCTGTCCTGATCTCAGGTGTTTCATGTCAAATTATATTAATACAGTTATAACTTCATATACCTGTCCTGATCTCAGGTGTTTCATGTCAAATTATATTAATACAGTTATAACTTCATATACCTGTCCTGATCTCTGGTGTTTCATGTCAAATTACATTAATACAGTTAAAATTACATTAATAATGTTATAACTTCATATACCTGTCCTGATCTCTGGTGTTTCATGTCAAATTACATTAATACAGTTAAAATTACATTAATAATGTTATAACTTCATATAACTGTCCTGATCTCTGGTGTTTCATGTCAAATTACATTAATACACTTATAACTTCAGATACCTGTCCTGATCTCTGGTGTTTCATGTCAAATTACATTAATACAGTTAAAATTACATTAATACAGTTATAACTTCAGATACCTGTCCTGATCGCAGGTGTTTCATGTCAAATTACATTAATACAGTTATAACTTCAGATACCTGTCCTGATCTCTGGTGTTTCATGTCAAATTACATTAATACAGTTATAACTTCAGATACCTGTCCTGATCTCAGGTGTTTCATGTCAAATGACATTAATACAATTTAAATTACATTAATAATGTTATAACTTCAGATACCTGTCCTGATCTCTGGTGTTTCATGTCAAATTACATCAATACAGTTATAACTTCAGATACCTGTCCTGATCTCTGGTGTTTCATGTCAAATTACATTAATACAGTTATAACTTCAGATACCTGTCCTGATCTCAGGTGTTTCATGTCAAATTATATTAATATAGTTATAACTTCATATACCTGTCCTGATAAACGTGAAGGACTATAATGTATTAAGAGCTCACTTAGGTACTGGGGAGCTAAACCATTTAGTGCTTTGTAAGTAATTAGCAAGATTTTAAAATCTATACGATGTTTAACAGGAAGCCAATGCAGTGATGACAGAACTGGGCTAATATGGTCATACTTCCTAGTTCTAGTAAGAACTCTAGCTGCTGCATTTTGTACGAGCTGTAGTTTATTTATCAAGCGAGCAGAACAACCACCCAGTAGAGCGTTACAGTAGTCTAGCCTTGAGGTCATAAACGCATGAACTAACTGTTCTGCATTTTTCATTGAGAGCATATGTCGTAGTTTAGATATATTTTTAAGATGGAAGAATGCGGTTTTGCAGATGCTAGTAACATGGCTTTCAAATGAAAGATTGGTATCAAAGAGCACACCCAGGTTCCTAGCTGACGACGAAGACTTAACAGAGCAGACATCAAGTGTTAGACAGTATTCTAGATTATTGCGTAAAGAAGTTTTCGGTCCAAAAATTTGAATCTCTGTTTTTCCTGAATTTAGTAGTAGGAAATTACTGGTCATCCAGTTTTTTATATCAGCTATTCATTCTGTTAATTTAGCGAATTGGTGATTTTCGTCAGGGCGCGAAGAAATATACAGCTGAGTATCATCAGTGTAACAATGAAACCAATGCCATGCTTCCTAATGATATCTCCCAAGGGTAGCATGTACAGAGTAAAAAGCAACGGTCCTAGTACTGAGCCTTGCGGTACTCCATATTTAACTTGTGATTGATATGACATCTCATTGTTTACTACTACAAACTGATAACGGTCAGATAAGTATGATTTGAACTATGCCAATGCAATTCCACTAATGCCAACATAATTTTCGAGTCTGTTTAGAAGAATATTGTGATCAATAGTGTCAAATGCAGCACTAAGATCCAGTAAAACTAATAGAGAGATACAACCACGATCTGATGATAAGAGCAAATCATTAGTAACTCTAATGAGAGCAGTCTCAGTACTATGGTATGGTCTAAATCCTGACTGGAAATCTTCACAGATACTATTTCTTTCTAAAAAAGGAACATAGTTGTGATGAAACTGCCTTTTCTAGTATTTTTGACAGAAAAGTGAGGTTTGAGATCGGCCTGTAATTGACTAATTCTCTAGGATCAAGTTGTGATTTTTAAGAGGTTTAATAACAGCCAGCTTAAACGTTTTTGGTACGTATCCTAGTGATAAAGATGAATTAACAATATTAAGAAGAGGATCTATGACCTCTGGAAGCATCTCTTTCAATAGTTTAGTCGGTATAGGGTCTAACATACATGTGGATGATTTTGATGATTTAACAAGTTTAGACAATTCTTCCTCTCCTAAAGCAGTAAATGAATTGAATTTTTCTTTAGGGACACTACAATGCACTGTCTGACACAAGACTGTAGTAGACGGTTGCATGGTTATAATTTTTTCTCTTATATTATCAATCTTGCAAGTAAAGAAGTTCATAAAGTCATTACTGCTGTGCTCTTTGGAAACATCAGAAGTTGAAGCTTTATTTCTTGTTAATTTAGCCACTGTATCAAATAAATACCTAGGGTTGTGTTTATTTTCTTCTAAAAGTTTTGAAAAATAGGCAGATCTAGCAGTTTTTAAGGCCTTTCTGTACTCAGTCATTTTCTCTCTCCACGAAATGCGAAATACTTCTAGTTTTGTTTTCTTCCAGCTGCGCTCCATTTTTTTAACTGCTGTTTTTAGGGCCCGAGTGTGCTCATTGTACCATGGTGTTGGATTAATTTCCTTAATCTTTTTTAAATGCAAAGGAGCAACTGAGTCTAATGTGCTGGAAAAGAGAGAGTCAATAGTTTCTGTTGCAATATCGAGGTCTTCTAAGCTGTCTGGTATGCTAAGGCGATGAAACTGATCAGGAAGAATATTTATAAAGCAATATTTAGTGGTAGAAGTGATGGTTCTGTAGGGCATCGCTCGACAGAACTTACCAATGACTTTATCAATGAACAACATGATTGAACAAAGCTCCATTTGGTCCAAAAGATCCATTTCCTGACAGGAAACGCCTAGCCTTAACAGAAGTGATGACGTGACTTCTTTTAACAAAGGACTCTGTCTAAAGGACTTCTTAGCTCATCAGCAATAAACTAATCAGAACCTATCACAGGGTCTGATCACATTAAGTCTATTGACTCTCTCACAAAACCCTCTTGTATTATCGGACGGAACAGGAAAACACCCATCAACGGATTTAAAGACGAATCTGTCCTATCTATACCTCCCTTTGTGTGGAGGTATCCACTTGTGACTCCGGTCGCTGTTCAATGACTTTATGCTTACAGACTCAATCTTGAATTTCAAATGGACCATCATTAAGAGATCATTTTAAACTATATACAGAATAATACATGCCATGATGTAATTACTAACATGTCTATTCAATGTATTCAATATGTGGGTTTTCTTCAAATGCATTATTGTAATCATTGTTTTAATTAGGTCAGTCTAGTAATATGTGTGTAAGAAGTGTGTCATGTTTGAGTTCTAAATGCAGAATTTATAATTCTCTGTAATTCTGTGTGAATGAAACATTGAAATTCAGTATCAGGAAAATATTAAGAAACTTTATAAAGTTGTTAATAAAACAGGAGAATGTTCTGCAGATATCACGCGATGTGATCAATAGACAATAGACGAGGCGTGTCTAATCTCCGTAGCAACGTCTCATTGGAGGATCGCTCCCTTAAAACTATGCTGTCCGAACAAGCTAATGTCAGAAGCTGGAAGTCAGAAGTCAGTCAGAAGTCGGTCAGGAATCGCCCGAAATCGGTCAGAAGCCGGACTGAAGCACAGTCGTTGAAGCCCGTTAAGCACCGCTACTTTGACCACGGCGGAAAAGTCGCATGGGTCATTGATAACTGATTGACCGGGGCTGATTTTCCATCGAACACCCGACTTCAACCACGAGCTGCGCCGCTGATCATTCGACAGCCGTCACATCCAGACTCCAAAACACTTCGTGATATATCTGACCAAAGTCTCCCAAGAAGAGAGCCGCTCAAGCCAGACGCTCAGAACAGTTGCACCAGCCAGCAGCATCCTTCAAAGCTTCCGCGCAACCCACAGGGCTTTCCCGAGAAGACGTCACCTGAAAGACAGCCAATCCAGAACGGGATTCCGCTGTACACGAGTCACGGAACAACCCGATTACCTCAGCTGTCACAGCAAACGCAGGTACAAGCAAACTTCTCTCTCTCTTGCTGGAAACTGGTGAAACTCCTTTAAACCTAAAGAATCAAGCCAAAGCTCTGCTTTTGTGATTTTCCTCAGGTTATGAGTTAAGTTAGCACTGAACTTGGGACTTTTCATAACTCATCAACTCCGCGAATGTGTGTGCATGTATGTATGTGTGTGTGTGTGTGTGTGTGTGTGTGTTTAGCCTTAGTTTCCTGTAATCATTAGAAGTAGTCAATAAATCTTGTTTTGATTTTCACATATACGAGTTTCTTGTGCTGTGTGTCAAATTACTGCCTTAAACGTAAAAGATCAAGTTACCTCTTGCTTATAATATAATAATTACAATAATAACAATAATCATAATAAAATATTGTTACTGTTGGCCGCAGAA
Organism: Megalobrama amblycephala; assembly: GCF_018812025.1. Classification (NCBI taxonomy): domain Eukaryota; kingdom Metazoa; phylum Chordata; class Actinopteri; order Cypriniformes; family Xenocyprididae; genus Megalobrama; species Megalobrama amblycephala. The sequence continues at coordinate 13,865,856 of NC_063060.1, read as the reverse complement.
TAATATTTTATCCAGAATTGGTAAAATACTCTAACCTCAATTTTCGCTGGACGAATAATTGATGAAGTGTTAAATATTAATTCTGAATCATTTACAGTGAATCATTTACAGTTGATTCAATTCTTATTCCCTGTAACAATTAAATTGAGCTAATAAATAGGCTAAGTCCTTACAGTTCTACCATATTTATGGCGGGGAGGCAGTTTAGCCGCTTTCACTAAATGTAATATACACAAGACTAGATAATGATCTGAGATGTCGTCACTCTGCTGCAGAATTTCAACGGCATCAATATCGATTCCATGTGACAATATTAGATCTAAAGTATGATTACGACAATGAGTGGGTCCCGACACGTGTTGTCTAACACCAATAGAGTTTAGAATGTCTGTAAATGCCAATCCTAATGAGTCTTTTTTATTATCTACATGGATATTAAAATCACCAACAACAAGGACTTTATCTGCAGCTAGTACTAATTCTGATAGAAAATCGGCAATCTCTTTGATAAAGTCTGTATTGTGCCCTGGTGGCCTGTATACATGTCATGATCATGAGTTGGAGTGCCCTGTTTAACCACCAGAGGGCACTCCAACATGGACTTTTGTCACTTGTCTGAACTACAATTCCCATACTCACTTCCTGGACTCATTATCCCATTCATTGCACCCAATTCATTGCTAACTATCTCATCACTCCTACGAACAGGAAGGGGACCAGAGCAAATTACTTCTCCTGACATTGTATTTGCGAGTTCACACACCTCTTTAATGTTAATTTTAGTGATCTCCGACTGGCGAAGTCGAACATCATTTGTGCCGACGTGAATAATAATTTTAGAATATTTACGATTAGCATTAGCCAGCACTTTTAAATTTGCTTTGATGTCAGGTGCTCTGGCTCCCGCCAAACATGGTGGCTGGTGTAACTTCATATACCTGTCCTGATCTCTGGTGTTTCATGTCAAATTACATTAATACAGTTATAACTTCAGATACCTGTCCTGATCTCTGGTGTTTCATGTCAAATTACATTAATAATGTTATAACTTCAGATACCGGTCCTGATTGTTCCATGTTCACAATATACTATTCAGTTATGGAATACCCATTTCACTTCAGTAAGCTTACTGACTTCATATCAATTCTATCATGGAGTTATCACACAATACAAATCTGCAGTTAAACCTCAGTTTTTATTAATCTCCATTTTGCCATTTTATTAATTTTTATTAATCTCTATTTTCAGCCAATTGCTTGTAAAGAAATTATTCAGAATTCCATCCTCAATTTAATTTACACAGAAAGAACAAAAGATGTTTGATGATGTTTGAAGAACTAGTTGATTCACTGCTTACAGGATCTTCTCATGTACTATCTACCAAACCATCACTTTTCTGAAGAGTGGAATGTCACACTACAGAGAAAGAAACAAATGAATCAAGAGCATAGTAAAATGTTTAAAGGATTAAAGGTGTGAACAGAAGCACTCTTGTACCTGTCTGAAAGTGAGTGGCTTTCCTTGAGAAAGGAAGTCTGCAAATTTACAGACAAAAACACCACAGTCATTGCCATTCACCTGTTTAGGAATTGCATAGACACAATTTTAAGAAGAACATTTAGTCTTAAAATGACACTTAATTCAGAGAAGATCCATATAATTCATTATATGGTGTCATACATAAGTTCTCATTCGGCCTATGGTCCACCTGGAAGCCTCTAAGATGCAGCCTTTCTTGACCTTGTGCTCCTCTGTGAGGTACTTTCTGTTAAATAAAACAGAAGATGCATATGTAGATATTCAAAGATGAATGATCAAACCACAGAATAACAGCAAAAATAAGAAGACACTCACAACAACATGTGACAGATATCATCATGTCTCTGACCCACTGAGTCATAGCACTGTATGGTCTGGGATTTGAAATCAATTACCTGGTGGTTCGAAGCAATATAGGCAACAAGACAAACTGAAAATCATAAATAGTGTTTTACACTTTTCAAAAATATGTAAATATTAAAACAATGCATCCTAACTTATAAATGACTTACAGCCAAAGCCCAATGCATGCCTAGGTGCAAAGGAACAAAAAGAAGATCAAAGAGGAAGAGGTCCTGAGTTTTTGTCCAGTTCTTTACTGTTGCATGGCCTTCACCACTCTGAAGCTTTGAGTAGAAGAAAGTGCTGAAAGAGAAGACTTTAAGGCTTCCCAGCTGATCACTGTTTCTCTTCATTAGCAATGGCAAATAGAAGTTGATAACCTTGAAAAGAGAAGAGAGAAAAAAAATATTTAAAATTATTAGGAATGCATGACATTGGTCACATTCAGTATTAGTGCTTTATGATCAACAATTGTCTGATTATGTTGATACTGTTGGCAAATCAAATCATCAGAGCCCCCCAGACATATCTATTTCTCAATTTTAAATTGATTCTCATTTTTATGAACCCTTGTGAATCAAAATTGAATTGATCATTACATTTGTGTTATTATCCAGCCCTAATGTGCAGTGCAGAATCAATTTCAAAATCAAATTTTGATACAAATTTTGATAAAATATTGAGGACAAACCTTTTTCCCCCCATTTTTCTTTACAAACATGTGATGCATTATTCCCAATAAGCCAAGGCATTTATCTTAAGTAAATAGTCAATTTGTTTTTCTAACTTTTACCTTGTCATTAAGCCAGCAACCCTCCTTCAGTGTGGCCAAGTCACCCTGTGTAATACACAGTTTGAAGGCTCTGCTGATCACCTGATTTGGGTCTTGTAGTGCCAGAGTATCATTCACCTCAGATGACATGTCCTACACATAAACAGAACAGAAAAACTTGTAATGACTGAGGCAAATCAGACACAATTATTGGTTAGTTAACCAATAGTTTTAAGCTCACTCTGGAGTCTGTCCCCATCCCCCGGGAAGTTTTCAGTTACAAGTTTATTGCGCTGAGGAATGTGGTTGCCGCATGGAGAACAGAGTAGAGACACAGAAAATCTGCATCTTCCCTGCATTTTCCACACAGAACACAGACTCTATGGCATTAATGTATAGACAGACTGTGCTATAAATGAATCCTTCTCAGGAAATGGTATCCATTATTACTGATGTTGTATTGTACTCATTGTATTTACATGTTTGATGATTGTTAAATGTTATGACCTGCACGGTAACTTCAATCATGCCATGTTTAGTGTCTATACGTTCGTAGCGGGAAGATTTAAATGCTTGTGTATGCGGTATGTCCATACCTGTGCAACACATCAGTATTACAAGAATCTTTAATAGATCTGATTCAAGAACTCAGCTTGTTAATCTTTCTGGGTTGTAAAAGCCCTGACAGGAGGGGTGTTGCCACCCGGAATTACAACATCTTCATTGGTCCGGTCAACAACTGAGAGGTGTGACTTTGACCAGAGGTTAAAACCCAGCGAACAGTGACACTCCCTCTCTTCTCTTTTTCTCCTTGCTTCTGAACGACCGAATCGATCTCCTTGCGGCCGGCCTAGGCCAGGCCTGCAAGGCCTGTAGGCCTCGGCCTACAAACGAGCCATGTGCTCCTCATCCCACATGGAAAAGACTGGCAATAACTTCGGACTGAATCACCCAAGATCTCTCCTCAGATGGCAGAGCCAATGCTCCTCAGCCTAAGGGCATCTTGCAAGTATCGTACATTTTAACACTAAACAGCGAGTTAGTATTAATTTGTAAGACTTACCTTGCTATTGCTGAAGAAACTGATGATTCCTTTCCAGATTGCCTTTGACATTTCATGTAGCTCTAGTAACAGCATCTCTTCCGGTTCAACTCTATCATTACTCATTCTGACTTGCGTGTGTGTGACCCTTTATGTATGTTATGTTATGTGTTTGTTAGTTTAGTTATTTGTTTGTGAGTTAGTTAATAAAGATTGTGCACAATACACGTTTGGTTCTGACTCCGTCTGCTAATGAATTGCCTCTTAAGTGATAGATCCGGACTACGTGCTCTGAGTAGTACAGTACAATAAGAAATATTATTTTTCCATAACTTGGAAATGGACATTTCTTAGAATTAATAAACAATCAACACTGAGCGTTCACTGGACGAACAGGTTAACTGATTGTAATGTTAATTTTAATGTAGCTATGTCCAGTTAATCTGATTAACGGATTTGCATATTCATAATTAATCATAATTAATAATCATAATGAGTTATGAATAATTATTAATATTTCCCCTTTGAGTTAATTTTCGCTACAAACTTAATAAACAAGCTAAAATAATTTGATCTGTGGACAGACTTTATTTACAAAACACATCGTTAGAATTTCACTATCACATATAAATATAAAATAAATAAATATCTGACACCCTGGGTAAGTGCTCACTATGGTACAAATGAGAAAATCTGTCACCATGTGTCATTGTGGTCGCTTGTGTCAATTCATCTTCGGAGAGATCCACACCATATGGCTTTTTTATGTCAAGGCAAATGCACAAAACAACTTGATAAATTTCAAGTGAGATTTTCTGTAAAAACAACAGAGTAAGATAACGAAGTGTATATTACCTGAACAGAGTTTTTGTCCATCTCTGTGTCTTCTGTCCTCTGGGATATTTGTTTTTGACTTTTTATGGATATTTGTATCCTCTGATAATGAAATTAATTAAAATCAAAACATTACATTTACATGAGAAACACACAAAGGCATTTTAAACAATGAGCCATAAAATGATACCAGCATCAGGCACTGTTTGAGGTAAGATGAATTGCTCACAAAATTTTTAATTTTCTGTCATCCTTTACTCACCCTCAAGATAATCTTTGGAATACAAATTAAAAATGGAACAACATGAGTGTAAGGATGACAAATGTCATTTTTAGTTTCTGTATTCTTTAAAGTAACACTTTAACAAACATTGTATATGAAAGTCAATAACACACCTTTATTTGCATCTATTTCCACTGTTTTACGTTTCCTGGATGTGTTTTGTTTGACTTTCTTCAAGTGACTTGGTAAAGCTCTAAGGTTTTTCTTGGCAGGTTCTTACTGCTGGAGAACCAGGCCATCTTCCTTGGGTAAACAGGATTTCAGGGTCTCACAAAGGCCATGAACAACTCTGGATGCATTCTTGATAGCTTATTTATCAGTGCAAATATATGAAATGTCGTGCAAAGTCTTGAGCTCTTCACATAGATGCCACTGATCGCCTGCTAAACCTGATGACTGTGACTTACTACTTACTTTCTGCTTCCCCGTGCATGGTACAGGACTATCAAAAACATCAAAGCAGAGGTTTTCTTGATTGCTGATTTCATTGCTCTGGGGATCTTGTGTTAAAGCAACATTGAAATCCAGAGTTACATATGGGTTTTGACAGTACTCTGGGCTAAGATCAACCCACGTTTTGTCAGTGTGCCTAAAAATGGCAAAGAAATGCTTGCATGGTAAGAACGTTGTTTTGAAGAGGACACATTCACATGATGGGTATTTTTCAGAGTCACCAAGTTCTACTTTGTACCATGCAGAAGTTGTCTCACTCTTGACCTTAAAAGATTCCTTTCCAAGCACCTCTACGTGTTCTTTGGAATAGCTGGAAGCTGCCTTGATACTGTTCAAGCAATGTTTGACAAAACTTCTTGGTCTGTCTTTCAGGAATGCTGGAACAGCTGGATTGTAAGTCTTGCATTCACTACTGTAGATGAAGTTGAGTCTACTGTATGACAGCAACTGCTCTGGGACAAACTCACATACTAGAGTTTCAAGCAGAGATGACAGACTTCCTGTGCCAGAAAATTTGAGGTAGAAGCTCTTCAATGATTTATTGAGTGCCTCAACTCCATTGTTGGTGGTAACTGCCACAGAGAATCCATGCGGTGCATAGGCCCTACACCACCTCTGGAAAACAACAACAAAAACAATGAAATTAACTTGATACAAGTAAGTTCTGTAGGAAGAACGGAACAAAGAAACATCAAGCGCAAAGTGAGTGGAAGTGCTCTAAATGCCTGCCTGTTCTTTTACTTTCTACCTGTCTAAATGTACAACTATTGAACATGAAATGTGGAACACAGAACATGTCCAGTGCAGTACCTCACCTCCCGAACACACAACCACCTTTTATCAACATAATTTTTGACTTCAAGGGATTTGTAAACTTTGCTCTCCTTCAGTCTTTCAACCTCCCTATCACAAGATGCTTCACTTTGGGCACTAGCTATGTCACGAAGGTGGTCAAGTAGTTCATTTTGCTCAGAGAGGGACAACTTGTTCTTGGCTGTCAGGGAGAGTACATGGGAGATTAAAAGTCATTGGAAAAGTGATACAACTTAACTTTTAATAAACAGGCTTGGCTATTGCAAGAAAAAAAGACGTAATATAACAGGTGTATTGTCCTGTTAATAAAGTATCTGTTATTAATAAATAAATAAAATTATTATAATCAAATAGGTCCAAGGGTAGTAGGCTGTGAAAGGCTATGGCAATTTTGGAATTGCCAAATTTTGCAATTCTAAAACCTGAAAAAAACTGAGATTTACTGAATTTACTGAAAGTAAATTCTGTACTGGTGTACTGCTAATAATGAGGAAAAATAGCAACAATGTTTTTTTTTTGTTTTTTTTTGTTATCATGTATCAAGACTTTGGCCCAGTACATTTTAAATGCAGTGC